>NW_005842753.1:589541-606943 GCF_000455745.1 Alligator sinensis | reverse complement strand
CCCCGCCCCCCCCCTGGGCCGGGCCGGCCGCTTTTGCTGCGGGGCGTTTTCTCCCGCCTGCAGCAGCGTTGCCGTGAGACGGCCGCGTGCTGGGGAGCTCGCCGGGAAGCAGCCACGTCGTGGCACTTCGTTGCAAAAAGCATTTTTCATGAAAATCACTTGATTTTGTGATCTTCACCAAAAAAAAAAAGGAAAACCAGGCCCTAGTTGTAGCGCAGCGATTCCTCAGCTGGGGTTGGTGCGTCGGGGTGCCCGCGGGCCAGCCGTTGAGCGCTGCTAGGCATGCAGACAGGACTCGCGAGAGAAACCCACAGCGTGTGACAGGAACCCATCTGTCACCAGCACCCTGCCCTGGTCCGAGGTCTCTGCCCCCGGGAGCTGCTCTAGTATCTCTGTCCTCGGACGCAGTGAGAAGAAAGAGGTGGCGTTTCCTGGGGGGCCTTGGGCTCACGGCTGAGCACCGCTGTGATTGGTTCGGGGCAGGGGCTGGTGTGGGAGAAGCGGGAAGCAGCTAGAGGCTGCTCTGGGCTTTGCCTGCTGTGCTGTGCTGTGCTGTGCTGTGCTGTGCTGTGCTGTGCTGTGCTGGGATCAGCAGGCACCAGGGCTGGGAAGGCACCAGGGCAGATACCAGCCCAGAGCAGTAGTTAGCATTGTGGGGCCAGCTCTGGTGCATTAACCCCTTCCTGGCATGGGGGGGAAGTGGCCCAGGTGGACACTTTTGTTCCAAGTCTTCCCTGCTCAGGTGCATTTAAATTGGCATCTGTCACTGCCGTGCAGCACCCTGTTGCAGGCAGGACCTGCTTGGAAGCACCTGAACTGGCTGAAGAGTCTCGCAGGCTGCAATACAAGTCTGCACACTCCCACGTGCTCAGGGGAGATAGCTTTTGATGCAGATCAGCTGTAGTCCCTGTTCTTAAACTTACCTGTCATAGTTTTTGGCCCAGGTGGTTTTACTTTTCTGGTGGGGAGATCCCCTTCTTCTCTGCCTTGAACGACTTGGCCCAGGGTGGAGACCAGTCCCTTATACTGTGGCAGGCAAAAGTCTACTCAAGTTTCCCACTGGGAGGATCTCTACAATTGCTCTAGCTTGCTCCTATGGCCTTTTGGCTAGGGGCAAGCAAGACCAGGGGGCATCTGGACCCCAAGGCCCCTGGCTTGGGCCTTGCACCTAGAATGCCTGGATTTGGGAGTATCTGAAGCCACAGGCTGAAGAGTCTGTGAGTTTGGAGGCTGGGGCTGGATGTGGTGACCAGATAATGAGGATAGAGCCACAAATAAGGTTAGAAACCCAGAAGCAGAGATGTGGGGGGAAAGGATAGGGCCCAGCCAGCCCTCTCCTACATACGTAGAAAGGACGGGAAGTCTGTGTTGTTCGGTTTTGTTTGGCTCTGGATCCAAGGCTGTAGTGGCAGAGACTGAACTGTCCTGGGAAAGCAAGAGCTGGGCTGACCTGAGGCAGCAGCAGAAGCAGCTAGCTTGCATATGAGGGTGGATCAGGGATTTCGGCAGGGACAAGCAGGTGCACTGACTTTGTGGTGCTTTGTCCCATGCAACACAACTCCCATTTTTCTCCAGGTAAAACACAAGAAGCTTTACTGCTATGCCCGGGGCCTAGGGCTATCCACTTTCAGTTTCAGATCAAAGCAAAACTGAAGAGAACTTTATTGGCAAACGCACTCACTTGCTAGATGAAATATTAAGTTAAGAATCACAGCAGACCAGGCAAAGTAGTCCAAGGTTCTTGTTTGATTACTCCTGTGGTTGGCAGAGTTAGATGTGCTTCTCTCATTCAGATTTGCACAACAAGGGCTACCCTTCTTCACCATCTGGACACTGCCTCCAGCACAACCCTGTCAGTCATTTTCACACTTGAGTTAGTATTTCCCAGAGTTCATGTTACCCTCCCCGAGTTCAGTTCAGCTAGGACTAAACCCAGTCTGCAGGGGTGTGAAGCAGAAGAGAGACATGACCTGGCATGGCTAACAGATAGCAACAGTGCAGAAGCAAGGATAAGCTGATTACCTGATAACCTGAACTAAAACGGAGAGGGGGTCAGTAAACACCTCGGATGACCAGGGAGCAAGTAGATGATAATGAGGCATGATGTTACTTGACTCCCTTGCTGCTGCCTGGATAGAAATGTTGCTGCCTGTCAAACCCACGTGGGAGGCTGTTCTGAGCTGTCACTCCTCGGTTCTGGAGCTCCCAGCCCCTTGATGCCCACCATAGCCCAAGTTTGGACATCTTCCAGGTGTAGGATGAAACCATCCTATCTGAGTTAGCATGTAGTCACTGGAATATTGCCAAGGGAGTTTTGGCTGTGTATTTTATTTTAATCTTCTCCATGCTTCTGCAAGTGATCCTGTCTCTGACTGTAGACTGCCCTGTGCATTTGTTGGACTGGGGAGGGCAGCATATACATCTAATACAGAAATAAACAGAATAATTACAGGTACTGTTCTGTGAGGCTAGGGCCCTGCCACACATTAAATGTATTGCACAATTCACTGGTGAATGGTACAATACATTTAGACTGGCCACACATGCAAAGTAATTATTATTCCATAAAAATGGCAAAGCTATTGCTTGAACATGTGTAACAGCTGCTTTCTGTACAGTTTTAACCTGGCAGTATGGTAGGGCCTTACAGTGCTGCATCCCAGCAGGACCTTGAGGCGGTCGGCCAGCAGAGGGCATTGGAGACCAGTAGAGACTGGTGCAGTTCCTGGGAGTCCAGCGGAGATGATATGATTTGGGACTGCTGATCCCACTGCCCCAGGAGCTCAGGGCATGCAGCTCCCTGCTGCTCCCCACTGCACTTTGCTCTCATCCCCTTTGGTCACTCAATGAGCCCCAGACAAGGGAACCTCTCCTGGGCTCTTCTACAGTGCTGCTGCCTGGGAGCTGCTCCTGATACTGTAGCTCCTATTTTACAGCCCTGCAGCCTGTGTTCAACTCTATCTAGAAGCATTAACTCAGTAGTGGGAACATTAACTCTCTTGAGCATGAACTCAGATGTGAAACTAACTTTCAGTGAAGCATTGGAGGCACTGCTAAGATGCTCAAGTAGGCAAGCTTTTTTGTTTTATGAGCCTGCAAGAGATGTGCATTTATTTCCAGTGGATATAGGACCAAAGAAACAATAGAGGTCTATTAATTTTGGCCTAATCGTTGCATCTCTAAATACAGAGTACATGATGTAGCATATTAGTGCACCTCCCAGTAAAGTTATATTTGTTTTTGCTTCAATCTTAAACTGAATTATATATCCATAAGTCCACAGAAGCATTTGTCAGCCAGAGCTGTTGTCTCAGAGCCTGAAGCCAAGATGTAGCAAAAAGGCCCCCAAAATGCATCCCGTTCTTCCTTGCTCCCCCATTCTGCCCATCCAAGTGACCACTCATGATACTGGAGTTAATCCTGAGCAGATCTAAAGTGGCTCCAGGCACTAAGAACAAAGGGATCTGGGTCTCAGGTTGTGTTCTCATCCACCCTTCTTGTCAAGGGGAAGGAGCCATTTCTAAGCACCTGGAAAATAAAGCAGTGGCCAGGTACAGTCAGCCTTGGTTTGTCAAGAGCAAGTCATGTTCAACCAATCCCATCTCCTTCTGTGATAAGGCAGTGAGCTCTCTGGACAAGCAGGGAATAACAGATGTGCTGTATCAGTAGGTCAGCAAGGCTTTGCATACTGTCTCCTGGGTTATTCTTGTAAGGAAATCCCAATTAGGTGAGATGATCGTTAGCGGTCCAATAACTGGTTGGCTGCCATCCACAGCTCAGCATATCATTGAGAGGAGGCATTGGCTAAAGACAGATGATCAAAAAGCCCAAGGCTGAATTCATTCAGTTTTTATAAGTTAGTCTAAGCTGCAAAGGTTGAACCAATAAGCAAATGAAGAGCGAATTAACTTTTGATTCAGGAAATGCAGCCACATGCCTGCAGTGGCTCACACCAGAAGCTGGGGGGTGCTAGAGCATGTCTCTCCTGCAGTAGCCAGGGTGGGCTGTGTGTTCGCCTCCTCTTCCTGCTGCCCCCAAGTCTCTCGGATTTGCAGTCCATTTGTAACAGCAGGACTCTGCAGGGTTGCTCGTCATCTCTTCCTGCTTCCAGGTGCCTCTGGGAATTGTAGTTCACAGTTGCAGCCAGCACTAAGCAAGCAGACCAGGGCAGCTCCATACTCTGGTAAAGGGAAGTTTAACTCTTCTCTCCCTGGCCCCAGACCCTAGCAGGGGTTTGCCACAGGGAGGGTTGGGGGCATTTGGGGGCAGTGAGCCAGCCTTCACTGCTTCAGGTAGGAAGCAGAGGGCAGAGCCAGCCCTACTCTCTGGAGCAGACAGCAAAGACAAGCCTTGGGCTACAAAGCATGCTGGGGGACTCTGATTTAACTTGAATCAGGAAGGGTTTGGGGACAGAAGTTTTATAAACTGGTTCGAGCTAAATCAGTTAAGTCTGATACTACATTCAACCAGTTATCTTAACCAGCCACTTTGAAACTGGTTTATATGCACTGAACATCTGTTCTATTACAGCTTTTAACCAGTTTCTGATCACTTAAACTGGTTTGTGTGTAACTTCTGTCCCTAGCCATTGAGTAGGGTTCCCCAGAAATCTGTTTGCGGTTTCGGTACCATTCAATGCCTTTATTGATGACTAGAAGGATGGACTTGTGCACACATATAGTAAGCTTGCAGATGACACCAAGCTGAGTTGGGTAAGCATCGGAAGTTTGAAGCATCAGATCAGGGTTAAAATTAAGTTAATACCAGCACCAGACTGTGCTGTTACACCTTCCTTGTGAGGGCACTTTCCATCAGGCTAGGTAATATCTTCTCTGTACATTCCCATCAGTCTGCCTCGTCCCAAGACTTCTTTGTTAGACATGAGCTGAGTCGGGGACTCTTTTCATTCCATGCATGTGTAGCCCCAGCCCCTGAAGTCTTGGTCTGTTGCTGCGGTTCTCAGGCAGTCAGGTTGTGCAATGCAGTGTACATCATGTTAACCCTTGATGTCTCGTCTGCATTTCAGGTTATCACCGCCTAGATGTTCAGGTCATTGGAACTGATGAGGAAGAGGGGGACTATAACTACTTCATGATTGCCAGAGTGGATGACTTTGTATTCGCCACGTACCAGAGTGAAACCCAAGAGTTCAGGCCCACCCAGGACTGGGTGAAGCGGGCTCTGGGCGCTGGCTATGTGCGGGAGCAGACCCGGGAGTTCCGGGGATACGCGAAAGGCTCCAAAGCTAATGTAAAGAGCTGGATGAAGCTGTATAACCAGACAAGTGGTGAGTGCCCCAGGCTTGTTCTTGACAAACTTGTACATTGAAAGTGTCCACAGCTGCCATGAAGCACACCCCATTCATCAGCTCTTCCTGGCAATTGGTAGCAAACACAAGGGCAAGGAGGCTTGCGTGCTCACAGCTGCATCTCCCTGGGAGAGCAGAGAACCAAGCAATAAGGGCAGGTAGCATTGAAGTGAGATGGCCACATAAGTGCCTGAGTAAGTGCAAGCAAAGGGAACCTACCCATGGATAGATATCAGTATGATGGATCAATATCATGGATGTTTTTAATTTATTACTTAATCCCTTACTTATATAATATGCATAACAGGTGACAGGGGCCTCAGGTGCTGTGCCTCGGGAAGAGAACCCAAATGCACACTGGTTGGGGGGTAGCTGGCCAGGTCACAGTACAGCCCAGAAGTACCTGGGGTTGCAGTGGATCCTGTGGAGGTGGGTATAGACGAGACTTGAGGCCATTGGCTGGACTGTCTGTCCTGCTGGAAAGTAGCGTATGTAATACGAGGTTGCTGCGTGCTGACCAGATGCTTCCGTGCAGGGCTCCATGTTGAACAGGTCCATGTGGGCTGCTCTCTTAGCAGTGATGTTTTGGGGGACCAGAAGTTCCAGTATGCCTACGACGGGGAGGATTTCATCAGCTTCGACATCCAGCGGCAAATGTGGGTGGCAGCAGTTCCAGTGGCGTTTGCCCAGAAGTTGTGGTGGGAAAATAGCAAGACCTGGACCCAGTTTGTCCAGTGGTACCTGAAGGAGAAGTGTCTGGAAACTTTGAAGAGCTTGCTCCAAGAGGGAAGGGCAATCCTGGCCCAGAAGGGTGAGCAAAGGGTTCTGGTGACACAGGCACGGGGTTTCTAGTGCACATCAGGCCTTGTGCACACATGTCGTTGCTCTCTGAGGCTGTGCCAGACCCAGGCTTGTCACTAACTCCTTGTCTTTCTGCTTCCCCACAGTCTCCCCCGTGGTGTCAGTGTCCCGCAGAAATGGCCCGGATGGGTCTGTCAGCCTGTCCTGCCACGTGAGGGGCTTCTACCCACGTCCCATCCAAGTCTCGTGGGTGCAAGAGGGAGGGGAGATCCTTCCAGAGACCTTCACCAGTGGGATCCTTCCCACTACCAATGACACGTTCTACCTCTGGACGTCCCTGGAGCTTGCACCCACATCTGCCATGCGCCGCTACGCCTGCCAAGTGGAGCACAGCAGCCTACCAGAGACTTTGCTCACCTGGGGTGAGGGTTGCTTGGGGTTGTCCCAGTCCCTTGGAAAATAATGGAATAGGGGAGGGACTGTCTGCACTGTGTGACCTCAGACATCCCTGCTCATGGGCTGCATTCACTGCTCTTGCCCAGGCCCTGCCATGACCTAGAGAGAGAGTTCTCAGCCTGGAGGACGTCCTGTGGCAGGGAGTTCCACAGGCCAACAAGTTCACATTCAGGGTGAGGGCAGGGTCCAGGTGGTGGAGACTGAACAGCAGTGGTGCATAATCCTGTCCCTAGAAGGTGCATCTGTGGCATGTGCCTCCCCCAGTAACTTCTCCCCTTCTCTACCCTGCAGTCCCTGATCAGATGGACACCTCACCCCCTGGGGTCTCAGCTGCCTTCATTGTAGCCGGAGGTCTGATTCTGGTTGTTGCTATCCTGGGCGTTGTAATCTTCTGGAGGAAGAAGTCAGGAGGTAAGAGGGTCTTTGTGACAGCAAGGAAAGAGGTGGCAGAAGAGGGTGGAACAGTCCCTCCCCAGCATGGCACAGTGTGTGTCTGGGGCAGAGCTGGGGCACTATTGTTGTACCCACTCCATCAGCAATGAGAGCCCAGGGAGCCCTCCAGCAGCCACAGCACAGCTCCCTGCTGGTCTGCACATTTACCTATTGTGTGTGTGTGCCAGGACCAGAAGAGGAGATGAGTCACAGCAGTGGTGTTCCTAGAAGGGCTCTGTTGAGGGACCAGGAAGCACCCTTGCATGGAGCCTTTTTAGGAAAATGTTGTCCCACAGCTTTTTTGTCATGCATGCCATGCACCTGTTACCAGCCACTTGTTGGGGACGGGCAGCTCTCCTGGGTGGCAGCTGGGGAGGAGGGCCCTTAGGGCTGACCCTAACTGTAGGGGTAGAGGTAACACAAATTCCTTTCCCTGGTGGCTCAGGTAAGAGCTGCTGGAAAAGGTGGCTGGGTCAGGGGCCAGCCTGGCCCTGCCTGCTACTGCAGAGGGCTATCCTGGAGAGAGCGGTTGAGGTGAATCGGGGCCACCGCCCCAGGCCCTGCGCTTTGGGGGCCCTGTGGACAGTCCCATACAGGCCCTGCCACTGTTTGCCGCTGCCTCCTCCCCACCCCCTCCCAGCTCCACCAGCTCTGGCCATTCGCCACCCCCTTTCCCCAGGCCCTGCACAGCCCTAGGGATGGCTCTGCCTGCAGACAGTCTGAACCACGGCTCTGAGGGGTGGGAGTTCCTTGCAACAAGGCTGCCTGAGGAGGGAGCCTCTGCAGGGAGCCTGAGTTGATTGCTCTGGGGCAGGTCCCATGAGCCTCATGCTCTGCAGCCTTGGCCCTGTGCCACTGGTTGTGACACCGGTGGCTCTTGTTAGGACACTGCCTATGGGTGAACCGGGGGTATTGTCTGCCCTTGGGCTCATCGAGTAGGATTAGCCCCTGTCGCCAATTCCTCTGCAGTGACGAACCTTTCTCTCCACTTGGCTTCCAGGCATCACCAAACCCAGCTATGCTCCAGCAAGCAGTGAGTACATCCTGGGCCCACCTCCCAGGGCCTCTGTGGTAGAGGGTGTGGGAGCCCTTTGTCTTGCTGGGACCCTTTAGGCCATCACCACCTCTAAATCATGTTTCCTCTCTTGGCAGCTGAGATGATTCCCGAAAGCAGCCTTGTCATCAGGAACAGCAACTGAAAACCAAAATTGTGAAGAAATAAATGAACTGTCATAGCCCAAGTTCTCAACGTTGGGCTAAAGAGAAATGTAGAACGTGTGCCGACTCTCCTGAAGCCTATTTCCATAGCCTTGAACAAAGTGCAGGGATACTGCTATTTTATTGCTGATGCTGTTGAAATTTGAAGGAACTGAGTGAGACTGTGAAAAGAGAAAATCGCAACGACAGAGTTAAATTGCAGTTATTTAAAAAACAAATGGATCAAGCACCATCTCCAGTTCATTTTCTTGCCAATATTTTCAGTACTCGGTACCAGGGTCAATCCTTAACTGCGGAAGAAGAGTTGGCTATGACATGGGCACCCAGCAGTCATCCCTCCATAACACCAGCTGCAATAAATTTCAGGGGTAAGGGTGAACCATTCAAGAAATACATATTTGCTGATGAGGTTTTAAAGAGAGTCACACCAGTGAACTGGTGGAAGTCACTTCAGCACCTGGCTCCATCAGAGACTACTGAAGTGATAATCCAGCTTTTAACTGGAAGACTGAGTTGCTGCATAACCCAGTATTTTACGTTTTGCGTGTTGATCTGGCTGAAATAATTTATTACATTTTTGTTGAAAACACGTTTCACATAACTAAAATAGTTAAAAATTCAAAAACATATATGCTTACTTTGTTAAAATAATTATACGTTTGTTGTTGAAGAAAAATGTCCAAAATACACAAGCTTGTTGTCTTAGTTAAAACAATTTAAATGTCATAATTCAGTTTTCTGATGTAGCTACAAAATGAATTTGAAAAAAAGATCAGAATCACTGCTTTAAAAAGTATAGGGTGTGCCTTCTAAAAATTAAATCTAGATCTATAGGTTGAGAATAATACGTATTAATGTTATATCAAACAACAAGAACACTTTTTAGAAAGCAGTGATTAAATTGAGGCTTCCTGACCAGTGATTTAAATCATGATTTTAATCATGTGTTAAATTGATTTCATTTACATCAAATCCACCCTGCCAGTTTCCTTCTCTCCTCTGCTTCCTCTGGCCAGTAGAGCTGAGAATCTGTCTTGTGCTGCTGCAGGGAGTTGGACAGGCACAGGCACAACTTATTTTTATGCTCTGGGTATCATCATCAATAAAAGGTTGGGTTATAGACCTGCCTCTGATCTCTGTATCTGATGTGGGTGGTAGGAATGCCTTCCCTATCACAGGGAAATGGAGGAGCCATGGGAAATGGGGACTGCATCGTGACTGGGTGAACCACAAGAGGAATAAGTAGAGGAGGTGTAACTGTCCCTGAGTTTTGTGTCTCAGCTTGCAAAAGAGCCCTGATCACAGACAGGCCGCAGTCTTGTCTCAAAAGACCGAACAGTGCCGGGTTCCTGGTAAGAGTCCCCTGCTCCAGGCAGGACTGTCCCTGACTAAACCATCCAACCCCGTGTCTTTCCAACCTGTCCTCAAAAACTTCCAGGGATGGAGACTCCCCTGCGTCTCTGGGGAGCCTGTTCTGATGCTTGACCCACCTTCAGAATCACAGTTTCTCATCTCCAGTCTCCGTTTCCCCTGCTGCAGCTGCAGGCCATTGCTCCCAGTCTTGTCCCCTGATGCCCCAGAGAAAAGCCCATCTCCATCCTCTGTCATTGCCCTTAAGGGATATGAAGGCTGTGATCTCATCCCCACCCAGTCTTCTCCAGACTCGGTTACCCCAGTTCTTTCCCTAGCATCAGTCTTGCTTCCCAGGCCCCTGATCATGGTTGTTGCTCTGCACCTGACTCTTTCCACTCTATCCAGTCTTTCTAGAAGTGCGGGGCCCAACACTGCACATGTGACTCCAGGGGAGGCCTTCCCAGTGCTGAATGGAGTGGAAGAAACATGGCCCTGGATTTGCAAGTGATGCTTTGGTTCATACAGCCCAGGAGGCTGCTGGCACATCAACAACCCACCAAAGTGAGAGAGTTTGGGGGGGGGTCTCGCTCCTGGAATAAGCTTTTCTTGCTTATTCCTCTTCTGAATAGGGCCAGAGCATCTCCTGAGGGTGAGGGGGAGCCTGGGAGGGAGGTTGTGCTTGAGCTGGGTGGCCATGAGAGAGCCTGGTGCATGGAGTGAGCACCTAGCCCATGAGATGCCTCAATGCTGAGTCCTTCGATGCTGGGAAGGCTCAGAGCTGTGGCAGTTGAAGGGCCTTTGGCAGCTGGGGCCCAGGTCTCCTGACAGCTGATATCCTGCAAGCAGCAAAAGTGGAACCAGTCTTCGGAGATGGGAAGCATTCACGACTGAGAGCTGGGGTTCGCTGAAGTGTGCAGTGTTGGGTGAGAGTGCATGTGTGTGTGAGAGAGAGGGGGAGAGAGAGATCTGAGTGTCCGTTCCCATAGGTGGATCTCAAGGAGAAGGTGCCTCAATCCATCGCAGACAGCTTGAGAGAGGGTATGAGAGTTGAAAGGCCGATAGCTCATCCTGGGTGTAATTACAGCACTGTTGATTGTGGTTATTATTGTGTTGTTGGGATGGTTGCTTTGTTTGATGTCCCTTTGAATCAATACTCCTTTCTCCCATTAGTGTGTGCAAGTGGGTTTTGTTTAGGGATTCAGCCAACTACTCGGGTCCTCTATACACACCTGCCCCAGTTCTAAGTGTAATTGTTGACTGGTTTCTCCAACAACAGATTAGCCATCCAGGTAGAAGCCAGCTTGCATAATTTGAGTATCCATTCAACACAAAGGGCAACCCAACTGATCAGGGGCCTGGAGCAGCTGCCAGGCCAGGAGAGACTATAAAAAAAGCTGGGACTCTTCCCTTTAGAGAGGAGAAGGCTGAGCGGGGAGAGGACAGATGTCTGTCACATCATAGAGGGTGAGGACCAAGTGAGCATGGAGCTGTAGTTCCCCAAGCCCCAGAAGACTAGAACCAGGGGGCACCCACTGCAATGAGTTGACAACAGGTTTTAAATGAACCAGAGAAAGGACTTTGTCATGCAACGTGTCTCTAGCATGTGGGATTCATGGCCACAGTTGGGGGTGGAGGCAGATAGCAGAGCAGGGGTCAACTGGATGAATTCATGCATGATGCATCTAATGACAGTTGAACAGGAAAACTGGAGATGTTTCCTCGGGCATCTCTGCTCCTCTAATGGTGGGTACTGGGGAGGGAGCTGCATCTGCTGATCAGGGATTGTGCCCGTGCAACGCACCGTGTGTTGGCTCCTGAGTGGAGGAATACTGCGTATATGCAAGGTGTAATAGCGGAAGACTTTGGATCTGGGTGTCTCTGCATCTGCCCCTGGCTGGCTATTCCCAGGCGTGGCTTGTGCACGTGCTGCCCTATGCAGTGCCTGATCTACATCCCTGCCCTTGCACTCAGACCCACCATGGGGTCAGAAGGGCCTTGTCCAACAGGCCAAGGGAGACCTGGGGCAGTGAGGGCAGTGCATAGTTTTGGGGGGAGACTGGGAGGGAAGGAGGGGTGCATCTGGGGGTTCCTGTGCCCCCCAAAACACCCAGGTCTGTCCCAGAAGGGCTCAGAGCCAGTTGTGCCAGTGGTGAAATAATGCATTGTGGGATAGCAGTAGGAGGACTCTGGTTTTCACATGGGCAGTGGGAGGCTGGAACAAGCTTTGGATGGGCTGGAGGGTGCCTGCAAGGTGCTGTGAGGGGTCGGGGCAGGGGGGCAGTGTTCAGGATGCCTTGGATACACAGGGGCTGCGGGGCCAGGACACAATGGTCCATTCCAGTGCCCCAGAGACCCCCACGATGGCTGTGTGTAGCATGGGCCTGCCTGGGCCCCACATCATCGGGGCTGTGCCTTGGAGTTGTGTGGACACGGGGCAGCGCCTGAGCCAGAGAATGGAGACATTGCAGCAGGTGAAGCACAGTGGTGGGGGGCACGTGTGCGTGCATCTGTGCATGTGTGTGTATCTGTGTGCCCATATCTGTGTATACATAAGTGTTTGCATGTATATGTGTTCATGTGTGTATGCATGCATGTGTGAATCTACATGTGTGCATATGTATATGTGCATGTCTGTGTGTGTATGTCTGTGTGCAATCATAAGTCTGTGCATGTGTGGCAATAGCTCTAAGTGCGTGGACAAGGATACATGCAGAGAACAATGAAGATTCATCCTAAAGCCAGAGAGAAAAGTCTGGCTCCTGCATGAAGCCAGCTGGTGCAGCGAGGGCACCTTTCCCACTAGGCCCCTCTCAGCTGGGCCAGGGGCCTGACCTCAGAATACCCCATGCCTCAGTTTCCCCCCCCTGCAACCATACCCCCTCACCCCATCACTGACAGGATGGCAGGTGCCCACTGTCTCCTGCTCCGATATGTGCACAGCTCTCCTGACAGCGCAGGCTCCTACCCACCTGGCTGCCACCCCTCGGGGCCTGGCCTAGCCAAGCCCCCTCTGCCTAAGGGTCCCTACAGCCCCATTCCCCCACCACATCTGCTGGGATCCAACAGCCCAGGGCTCAGCAGTGCCCCTGCCCATGTGCAAAGGGGCCAGGGACAGCAGGTGCGGTGGGGAGGGTTGGGAGGGGCAGTTCCTTAGGGTTTCTGGGAGCAGGGAGGAGCTGTGGACTCCGAGCCATGGCCTGGTGCCCATATAAAAGTGTGATTTCTTGGAAATCAGCTCGGATCCTGCCAGCACCTGCGGTTGCAGCTGGCAGAGGGCACCCATACTTCAGGAATAGGGGCTGGGAGCCTGGGGGCAGGGACCATGAACGGGGATGGGAAGGGAAGGGGTGTGCTGGGTGTCCCAGGGCTAGGAGCTGCTAGTGGCCGGGGCTGTGGGAGCCAGGAAAGCTGGTCCAGCACTGACTCTGGGATGCAGGGAGGCAGGATGAGATGGATGCAGGCCATCTCCAAACTGTGCTGCCAGATGCTGTGGATGGGAGCTGACCTTTCTTGTGAAGACAGGTGAGAGAGGCATTGAGCACTGCAGCTTTTTCTGCATCATCTGTCCCTAGGTTGCCTCCCCTATTCAGTAAGGGACGCACATTTTACCTAATCTTGTTGCTGACACAATGCTCTAGGCGATGGTGTCCAGATGGGGGATCATGTTTGTCACTCTGCTGGACTCTTTCCAATCTGTCCACATCCTTCTTGAAATATGAAGACCAACACTGGGCCCAGGGCTCCAGGGGACACCTCCCCGGTGCTGAACAGAGGAAGTATCACCGCCCTTGATATCCCTTGAAGTCATGTTTCCCAGGTTCCTAATCCTTTAGACACAATGGTAAAAATGTCCCACATCCCCTAATTAGGAAGAGATTAATGTACAGATGTTACATACAATACAAACCTTCCCTACTGTGACACAAGGAGATGAGATGTGTGGAGAAGGGGGAATGTCCCCTGTTATAGTATCCCCCAACCTATTCATCTCCAGAGCTTGGTACCCAGCTGCAGCTGGTCAGCAAACAGCAGCCGCTAATAGTCAACCGGAGCTGGGAGCCTGGGGCCAGCTGGACGTGGTGACAAGCTGATGAGAGTGGAGCCACAAGGAAGGTGAAAACCCCAGGAGCACAGAGCTGTGGGGGGAGAGGACAGAGCCCAGCCAGCCCTCTCCTCCTATGTGCACAGAAAGGAAGGGAGGTCTGTGTTGTTTGGTTGTGGACCCAAGGCTGTGGTGGCAAAGACAAAACTGTTCTGGGAAACTAGGAGCCGGGCTGACAACAGGCAGCAGGGAAATTAGTTTGCTTACCTGGGAGGGTGGATCAGGGATTTTGGGAGCAAGGTGAGGGGTGGTATAGATTACGTGGTGCCTCATCCTATATAGCACAACTCCCATTTTTCTCTAGGTAAAAAGAAACGACAAGTGTCACTACTATGCCAGGGGCCTAGGGCTGTCTCTCCAGTTTCCGATCAAAGAAAAAAAAGAAAGAGAACTTTATTGACAGGTATGCTCATTTGCTGGATGGAATATTAAGTTAAAAACCACAACAGACCAGGAAAATAATGCAAGGATATTGTTTGATTGCTCCTGTGGTCGGGAGAGTTAAATGGGCATCTCTCATTCAGATTTGCACAGCAAGAGGTACCCTTCTTCAGCATCTGGATGCTGCCTCCAGTGTGTCTCTGTCAATCACTTCCACACTTGAGTTAATATTCCCCAGAGGTCACATTACCTTCCCTGAGTTCAGTTTTTTAGCTAGGACTCAACCCAGTCTGCAGGGCTGTGAAGCAGAGGAGAGACATGGCCCAGCATGGCTAACAGATAGCAACAGTGCAGAAGCTGATCAAGGGAACACCAAGTCATCGGTTAAAAAGGTGAGTGGGGTTATTAGCACCTGAGATGAGCAGGAGGCAGGGTTTTGTTTTGCTTATTTAATGAAAATGTTCTGTATTCCTAGCCAAATTAGCCAAATCAATTCCAAATCTGAGGCAGTCCAGAACCATAAGTGGGCCTACTACTGGCAAACATCCTCCACCTCCGCCTGGGGCTTCCGATGTTTCCAAATCCTTTGGCAGGCATCCTATTTGCAGGCCCAAGCCCAGAGACTTGGGGTCTGCATGCCCTCAAGGTTCGCTTGCCCGTATCCATAAGGCCGCAAGAGCAAGCTAGGGAGGAGCCTCCCATTTCCATAAAGTGGGTATAAAGCCAAGATCTTCTTGCTCGAGCACCAAGTGGGAGGTTCACTGCACATTACCTCTGCAGGTACGACCCCATGCCAGGAGAGTAGTTTTCCCTGGGTGCGACTAGGAAAATCGCTGTGGTGGTCACGGCATTTCCCTGCCAGGGGAGCGGCGGGGGGGGCAGTAGTGCCAAGTGTTAACCTGATTAGGGAACACCAAGGCCATTAAAAAGGAGAAGGGTCATTAGCACTTGAGACAAGCAGGGAGCAGGGTTTGTTTAAATAAAAATATAAGCAGGTAGATGATAATGAGCCATGAAGTGAATTGACTCTCTCACTGCTGCCTGGATAGAAACATTGCTGCCCCTCTGCTGGCTTTAAAGTTTCAGAGGAGCAGGAACGAAAGGGAGGTGCAAACGCACCACCGTGCACTCGTCTCCACCCCCCCCCCACTGTACAACTGCTCTTGGCCCTTGGGGTTTAGCTGAATTACTGGCAGTGGCATTCACATGCCAGCAGCTTGTGTGTTTCTGTGTTTCTTGATGATAATAGTCGTGTAACTGTGGTGCTAACACGTGATTCCTCTCTGCCTCCTGATTGGAGACTTCACCTCCAAAATCAGGGTCAACAGTAGAAACCCAACACAGCTTGCTCTTCTTTGGGGATCCTCCACCTGGGCACCCCTTCCTCCCCATATAGGCCCTGAACTGTACCTGAGGGAGCCTGTAAGGTGGTACTGCTGTCTGCCTGCACCTGGGGCTTCAGCCCCTGAACCCAGTTGCAGGCAGTCAGCAACTCCTAGGATGCCAGGCAGGGATGCTGGGAGCCAGCAGCAAGTCTGGATGAGGGTGGAGCTGTGCAAAAGGGGGCGAGGGGGAAGGCTGTGGTGCTGAGAAACACAGAGCCTGGGTCGCCCTCTTAGGGTCTGAAGAAAGACCATGGGTCTTGGTGGATCCGTCTGCACCACTTACTTTATTGTTGGTTTTGTTTTTGTAGGGACAAGTCTGCCTGTGGAAGTAAACTGGGTGGAAAACCAGGAATATGGAGTTGACCGGCCTTGAGAAGGAAGCCGGCTGAGAGACCCTCTTGGAGACCCCCTCACACCCCATCCCCATCCCTCCGGTCAGCCAAGAGCAGCCTCCCCCACAAGCACCATCAGTGCACTGAGTTTGCAGGGCAAACCCATGCTGGAGCTCGTTCTTGGCTGTCACTCCTCAGATCTGGAGCTCCCTCCCCAGGACGTCCATTATAGCCCAAGCTTGTTTTTGTTGTGTATTTTATGTGAATCATCTGCCTGCTGCTACAAGTGCTTCTGTCTCCAAATGCAGGTGCCCTGAGCCTTTGTTTGGGCTGGGAAGGGTGGCACATACATCTAATATTAAAATAAACAGAATAAATGCAGGTACTACTCTTCTGTGGGTCTATGGCCCTGCCACACAATGCCTGTATTACACTGTTTACTGGTGAATGGCACCATAAACATAGACTGGCCACAGCAGAGTAATTATTATGCTCTAAAAATGGGTCTCCAGCTACAAAAAGAGCCCACCTACTGCAAAGTTACTGCTTGAACATGTGAAGCAGCTGCTTCCTGTATAGCTTTAATCTGGCAGTATGGTAGGGCCTTACAGAGCATCCCAGCAGGACCTTGAGATGGTCGGCCAGCATTGGAGACCAGTAGAGACTGGTGCAGTTCCCAGGAGTCCAGCGGAGATGATATGATTTGGGACTGCTCATCTCACTGGCCCAGTAGCTCATGACACAGCTCCCTGCTGCTCTCCCCTGACCTTTGCTCTCATCCCCCTGTCGTCATCAATGAGCCCCAGAGAAGGGAACCTCCCAGGCTTCACCTGGTGGCCAGAGAGCGAAGCTTTTCTTTCTCCTGCTGTCTGTGAGCTGCTCCTGATACCATATAGCTCCTATTTCATTGCCCTGCAGACTGTCTTTAACTCTCTCTCGCAGCATTAATTCAGGAGTGGAAATGTTAATTCAGGTGAGCATTAACTCAGATGTGAAAATAACTTTCAGTGAAGCATTGGAGGCACTGTCAGGGTTCTCAAGGAGGCAAGATTTTTGGTTAATGACCAGCAAGAGATGTGCATTACTTCCAGTGGCTACAGGACCAAAGAAGCACCCCAAGTTGATCAGTTTTTTGTCAAGTTGTTGTGTTTTTAATACAGTGTACAATATAGCATGTTAGTGCATCTCCCAATTAAATTAGATTTGCTTTTGCTTCAACCTTAAACTGAATAATATATCTCTTGGTCCATGGAGGCATCCATCAGCCAGGGCTGTCATCTCAGAGCCTGAAGCCAAGATAATGTCCCCAAAATGCATCCACTGCTCCCCCATTCTGCCTATCCATGTGGCCACTCATGATACTAGAGCACAGATCTGAAGTGGCTCCAGGGGTCCAGTCATGAAGGATGAAGGGGCCTGGGTCTTAGGTTGTATCCTCATCCACCCTCCTGGTCAAGAGGAAAGACCCTGGAGAGCATCATCAAGGAATCCACTTCTCAGCACCAGGAAGATAAAGTGGTGACCAGGAGCAGCCAATGTGGGTTTGTCAAGAGCAAGCTGTGCTCATCCAGTCCCATGTCCTTCTGTGACAAACCGGTGAGTGATGAGGACAAGCAGGGAATAATAGGTAGGTC
>NW_005842753.1:588762-589522 GCF_000455745.1 Alligator sinensis | reverse complement strand
AGTCTCCTGGGTTACTCTTATAAGGAAAATATGGAAATCCCAATTCGGTGAGACAATCATTATATGCCTGTAACAGGGGCCCCTAACCCCCTTATTAAAGAGAGAGAGGGACAGAGGCAGGAGCTGGGAAGGTAGAGAGTGAGGCCCTGAAGTAATGGGCCAGGACACGAGGACTGTCCATTAATTAAAAGCTGAGACTTGCCTGTGAAAGGGGTGGGGGAAGCAGGGAATGGGTGAAAAGTGCCCTCCGGCTTGTTAGAAGTCTAGGGATGGGGGAAGGGGAGGAATAGAGAGGGACTGGTGCTGAGGCAGAAGCACAGGGACTGTCACTGCTCCAGGTCTGAAGGACGATCCAAGGAAGTGAAGCTAGAAAGTGGCAGCTTCCGTCAGAATCGAAACGGCTGTGAAAGGACTGCAGGAAACTTTCACCACTTACTCAGGATAGGGAAGACACGTGGAAAAGTGACTACTGGGAAGTCCAGTGGCTGGGAAGCTGAGAGTCAGGGAAGAGATGGCCCAGCCCAGCCAGAGATACTTGGGTGCTAGGAGTGAGAGGTGTACCCTCAGAGGGGCAGCGTTCCCTTCTTTTTGTGCGTGTTTCTCCTTAGGACACATTAGCCCAAAGGTACGGTATCCCAGGAAAGGGAGAGGCTCTTGTGGCGGGCCAGTAGGGGGCGCTCCTGCGTTGAGCCGCCCACCTCCCTGCGCCCGACCACCTTCCAGGCTCCGAGTGCCTCCCTGGGGTGCCTCCCGTCCGGCC
>NW_005842753.1:582989-588395 GCF_000455745.1 Alligator sinensis | reverse complement strand
CTGGAGGCAGCGCACTCTTGCAGCATGCCGTGATGAGGAGAGAGCCAGGTTCAGATTCACCTGGATGACCGCATGGATAATGGCGACCTTCTTCCTGGCCCGGGCCCTTAAATAACCTCTCTGACCTCAGCAGCCGGTCCAATCGAAGCTGCCAATACTGGCCACAAACTGACCAATCTGCCAAGCATCCCTGGCTACCTGGGCCCGCGCGCAGGGCCGGGCCTTTCCCCCCTGCCCAGGTGACCAGAGCATCGCCTCCCAGGCGCCAGGCTTTTGTCTGCAGACAAGGAGCGAGATCCCCGCTGTGAGGGATTCAACAGCAGCCTCTAAGGCTGGCAGAGACAGATCTCTGGAGAGGGGCACCGACGGGGCATTTCTGCCACAGCTCTCTTTTTCAGGTAAGGCAACAACCTGCAATTTTGGGTGGACTTCTTGGGGTGGACTGGGAGTGCAGCCGCAGTGAGGTGCCAGTGAGACACAACCATGGGGAGAACCTCTGCCCCAGGCAGGGCAGATGCCAGAGAGAGGAGAGAAACCAGGGGGAGCTGGAGCTGCTCAGCTGGGTCCTGGCAGACTGAGCTGGAGTCCAGCTGGAGGGAAAAGGGATGGAAGCTGAGGAACGGGCAAAGCCCCAACAGGCTGAGCATTAGTGAGGTGAGAAGTCCCCTAAACATGACGTCAAACAACACCCCTGAGACATGGTTATGACATAGTGGAGGCAGGAGGTTGTGATTAATACCCTTAAGGCTCAAAGTGGGGAGTGGTCTCCACAAGGGCAATTTCCCCACCACTCATCCTTTTTTGGGTGCAAGGTAGAGTGCAAGACCAGGAGAACACATACCACACTGAGCCCCTGGAAGTGGCCAACCCATCTTGTCGGCAGCCTCCAAAACCTTTCAGTACTTTATGTTAAGACCAAGTCATGGCAGGTGAGTTTGGAGGCAGAGAATAGACTGGGGAAGCCCGGAAGCTAAGCACTGGGGAAGGGGAGGAACAATGAGTTGAAGTCCCACCTACAAGACTTTCAAGTCCCACCAGTGGTTGAGAAACATCGGTTTAGGTCACTGTGAATCCTCGCCCTACCCTCCAGCATACCTACTATTCCCTGTAGCGTGGTCTCATCTGTGAAGTTGCTGAGGGTGCACTCCATCCTGTCTTCCAGATGAATGAAGATATTGAACAAAACTGGCCCCAGGACCGACCCCTGGGGCACTCCACTTGATACCGGCTGCCAACTAGACATTGAGCCATTGATTACTCCCTGGTGAGCCCGACAATCCAGCCAGGTTTCTATCACCTTACAGTCCATTCATCCAGCCTGTACTTCCTCTGCTTGCTTGCAAGAATGCTGTGGGAGACCATATTCAAAGCCTTGCTAATGTCAAGGTATAGAACATAGGCAGACAAGGTTCCTTGGGTGAATCTGATATCTTTTATTAGACCAACCCAAATAGTTGGAAAATAATTATTAAGCAAGCTTTTGGGTTCAAAAACCCTTCATCAGGCTAAGGAAGTTTCAGCAGTTGGTGTGTGCTCTTCCTGGATGGAATGAAAAGTAAAGAAGCCAGGGGCTGGGCTGGGCTGGGGAGTCAGATGTCAGGCAGATTATAATGTATCAAAAATCCAATGTCTATGTTTAGTCCCTGATCTCCAGCATCCAGCAGGTTGATGAAATGGAGCTCATAGGCTCGTCTCCGGGAAGTGCCGTGCAAGCTTTGCTATACTTAAGATACATCGATGACATCATCATTTGGAGTGAGAACCTGCAATCTCTGATTGAGTTCCATCAGAAATTCAAGTCACCATCCCTCCATCCGACTTTCTCTAGAATACTCCAGCACCAACATCTCCTTTTTAGACACAAGGATCAGTATCCAGAAGGGTAAAATACAGACCACGTTATACAAGAAACCCACAGACCAACATACATATCTGCACAGAACCAGCAATCACCCTAAACACACCAAAAAAGCTGTGATATACAGCCAAGCCCTCAGATACCACCGCATTTGTACTGAAGAGAACACCCGGGATTGCCACCTCACCAATCTTAAAAAGGCTTTCACCCAGCAAGGACACTCCTCCACAGAGGTAGATCGCACGTTTGAAGGAGCCACCTGGATGCCACGTGGAGAGCTGCTGCAGTACAGAAGAAAGGCACCCACAGGTCGCGCGCCACTGGTTATGACATATCACCCCTCCCTTGAACCTGTACAGAAAATCCTCAAACAACTGCAACCCATACTAGAAAGAGACCCTATTCTTAAAAAGATCTTCCCAGAGCCACCCATCCTAGCCTTCAAACAAGCACCAAACCTCGCTAACCTCATCACCAGAAGCAAACTTCCTCAAGCCCAGAACACACCAAAAGGATCCAGACCGTGCCAAGACAAGAAATGCAAGACCTGCCAACACATCTCCACCGCTCCCACTAATACTACACCCCACAACAGAGCCATCAGCATCCCAGGATCTTACAGCTGCCCCCCCAGACATGTAGTATCCCTCATCCAATGCACCAAATGCCCTGATAGAGGATGTGTGGGGGTGGCCAGACAGCGGCTGGGCACCGGCGTGAACGCACACCGGAAATCCATCAAAGACAGAAACACCCAGTTACCGGTGGGGGCACATTTCTCACAGGAGGGCCACTCGCTCTCCCATCTCTCAGTCCTGATCCTTGAGGGAGGCTTGCACGGCACTTCCCAGAGACGAGCCTATGAGCTCCATTTCATCAACCTGCTGGATGCTGGAGATCATGGACTAAACATAGACATTGGATTTTTGATACATTATAATCTGCCTGGCAACTGACTCCCCAGCCCAGCCCAGCCCAGCCCCTGGCCTCTTTACTTCTCATCCCATCCAGGAAGAGCACACACCAACTGCTGCAGCTTCCTGAGCCTGACGAAGGGTTTTTGAACCCGAAAGCTTGCTTAATAACTATTCTCCAACCATTTGGGTTGGTCTAATAAAAGATATCAAATTCACCCAAGGAACGTTGTCTGCCTATGTCCTTAGACCAACACGGCTACAACCCAAACCCCTGCTTCCTGGTATAGCACACCCACTTCTTTCCCTGCATCCACAGAATCAGTCACTCATCATAGAAAGCAATCAGGTTGGTTGGGCATGATTTGCCTTTGGTGAGTCCATGCTGGCTGTTCCTGATCACCTTCTCCTCCAAGTGCTTAGAGATGGATTCTTTGAGGACCTGCACAGCCTGGCTTTGCCCTGAGGGTAAACTGGCCTCTCTTGGGCCTTACCTGCCCGCAAGCTCTCCAAGTAGCTCCACTGCCTGCAGCTGGGCTTCTCCTGCAGCCTGTCTGCTCCGGCTGAAAAGGCCAGGCCACGCTGTTGCTCCTTCCCTCACAGGTCTCTGCCTCTCAGACTGGGTAATATCATTTCCATTCGCACCCCTGCTGGTGTCCCTTGTCCCAAGACTTATGTGTTGGTCGTGCACTGAGATGCTGCGGCCCTTAGGCAATCAGGTAGTGCAGTGCAATAGCCATTGTGTTAACCCTTGATGTTTCCTCTGTTGGTAGGGCCGCATCACCTGGACATTCTGGTCACTGGAGCTGATGAGGAAGACGGGACCCACAACTACTTAATGATTGGCAAGGTGGATGACTTTGTGTTTGCCAAGTACCACAGCAACACCAGATCCACTCAGGAGTGAGTGAAATGGGCTCTGGGCAATGCCTATATGCAGGAACTGACCCACAGGTTCTAGGGGGTTGAGAAAGGATCCATAGTTCACAGAAAGAGGTGGGTGAAGCTGTATAACCACACGGACGGTGAGTGCACCAGGCTTGTTCTTGACATAACTGTACACTGAAAGTGTTTGCAGCGCACCTGGTTTGTCAGCTCTTCCTGGCAGCTGACAGCAAACACAAGGGAAGGAGGCATGCTTGATTACAGCTACAACTGCCTGGGTATGAAAGCAGAGAACCAGGAAACAGTGAGCAGGCTCGAAGCTCAGCCCTAGAAGGACACGAAGGGAAGGCTTTGGCAAGAAGTGGGCCTGGGCTCCTGAACCAAGCCCTGTGTTCAGGCAAACAGGTCCTTGAGCTTATGCTCTTTACATGCAGGGCCTGAGAAATTCCTCCTGTGATGCTGGGGATGGAAGCAAAGAAATCCTGGAGGCATTGGTGGAAATGGCCCCAAGCCCTGGGGGAGAGGGGAGCTCCCACAGGCTGGAGAAAGGCTACACGGTGCCTGTCTTTGGGTACCTGCCTGAACTTCTGGCCCCCAATGTGGTCCCAAGCCAGGGTAGAGCTGCACAGCTGGCTCGGGTCCCTGTGGAGACTGGCTCCAGCCATCCTGGCAGGGGCTGCCGGGCAATGGAGACCAGCTGCTCTCCGGATCTGCCATTTTGCCTACCCATGAATTAGAGCAACGTTGGTTGTGGTCATTGTTGTTGTTGGTTGTGTTGCTTTGTTTGCTTTCCCTTTGAATAAATACCCCTTACCCACTTTAGTGTGTACAGTGGGTTTTGATTAGGGATTCAGCCAGCTATTTTAGGGTCTGGTAGATGGCCCATGCCCACACCTGCCCCAGTTCTAAATTTAATTGTTGATTTCGTTTTTTGGCCAACAGATTGGCCACCCAGGTGGAGGAACCTGATTTGCATGATTTGATGAGCCACTCAAGACAGAGAATGGCAACCCAAATGATCAGGGGCCTGGAGCCCTCACCAGAAGAAAGTATAAAATGCTGGGACTCTGCATTTTGGAGCGTGGGGTGGCAGTGAGGACAGAGCACTAGCACATGGAGGGTGAGGGCCAAGTGAGCAGGGACCTGTTGTTCCCCAAGCTCCAGACGACTAGAATCAGGGGGCACCATGGCAATGAGGTGGCAGCAGGTTTAAAACAAAACAGGGAAAGGACTTTGCAATGTAATTAGTGTATGGGATTCATGGCCACAGGAGCAGGCAGAGGGACATGGAGCAGGGCCAGCCAGCCATGGAACAATGCATTATGGGAGAGCAGCAGGAGAGGGCTAAGCTCTGGGAGGTTAGGCGGAGGTTGCCTGGGAGCCAGGAGCCCTGAGCGTTGTCCCAGGTGCTGGGAGGGGAGCTGGGTCTCGTGGTCGGAGCAGGGGGTGTTGGACTCAGGACTCCCAGGTTCTGTCCCCCACCAACCCAGGCCCCTGCCAGCCTCCTTGCCCCGCCCCCCCCACAGCCGGTCCTGGGGTGCTTTTGCCCCCCAGCACACTTAGGATAAGGTGGGTGTCAAAACCCTCCTCGGCATACCCAACCCCTGGAGGTAGCCTGCCTGCCAGGCATCCTGTCCCCGCCCCGCCTCCTCCTGCACAAGGCAGCGCGCCCAGCCTGGGGCTTTCCAGAGTTGAGCTGGGCTCTGGACCAGCATCACCAGCCCCCTCCCCGTCCCGGCCGCGCCGCTC
>NW_005842753.1:575893-582703 GCF_000455745.1 Alligator sinensis | reverse complement strand
CGGCCGTGTGCCAGGGCAGCCCCGGCCCCCGCAGCCCCGGCTTCCTCCCTGCAGAGCAAGCAGCGCCGCCGCCCCGGGACACTGAACGTGGTTGCTTATTCCCAGTTCCTTATTCCCAGTTCCCGTTTCCTTTTCCAAACCTAATCTAGCCCCAATAAAAACTTGTTATTGATGAATTCCACATCCTAAAGAGAGAACTTCATTAGCTATGCAGATGTACTAATTAATATGTAAAATAATATTGTCCATCAAGTACAGAGCCCTAAACGAAGGTCAGATTAGGATGGGATTATGGGGCCAAATACTTCTTGGGCCACCCTGACTTTCCTGGCGATGCCACTGGGGCACTGTCCCAAAGAACCATGCCCACAGTCCCATCCGGCCCAAAGCACAGTTTGGCCGTGCCAGGCTGCCAACTAACAGCCCCCATGCCTGCTATACTAAATTTAATGGCTTGAATAAGGAACTGGATTTGGGGCTGGGATTATAGCTGGAAATCCTTCTTGAGCCACCCCACGCTGTGCCCTTGTGGCACCGGGGGACTCTGCTGGACATCTCTGACCAGAGACTTGCCCTGCCCAAAGCCCCATTTGGTCGTGCCAGCCTGCTCGTTGGCAGCACCACAGCCACTGTGCTAAATATATGGGTTTGAATAAAGAACTGTCTTTTTGGGCTGGGATTCGAGATGGAAGTCCTTGTTGGGCCACCCCACTCTTGGACTCTGGCACTGGGCAACTCCCCCAGGCACCCCCGACCAGAGTACTGTCCGACCCAAAGCGCGGTTTGGCTCTGCCTGCTGTCAACTCGGAGCCCCCCTCCACCCCCTCCCCCAGGGACTGTACTAAGGACAATGGCTTGAATAAGGAACTCTTTTTGGGCTGGGATTATAGCTATAAATCCCTCTTGGCCAACCCACACTATAACTCTGTGGCACCAGTGGACTTCTCCAGGCATCCCTGACCAGAGTCTTGCCCAGCCCAGAGCATGGTTTCTTCATGCCAGACTGCTAACTGCAGCCCCCGTATCCATTAATATAATAAAAGGCGTAGTGTGTGTGTCTGTTCATCTGTCCGTAACACTTCTAGCCAACTGTGCGTGTGCCCCTGAGAGCGTGGGCACGGATTGGCTGGGTGGCACGTTCTGCGTGGGCCCAAGTTTGCTCTGCTGCCGGGGAATGTTGGCAGTGGGTTATGTGCCCCAGGTGCCTGAGCAGCCGAGCTGCCCCCCTGCCTCCCTGCCCGAGGGCCAGTGGGGTATTACGTTGGCCGCCCGTCCTGGATGCCCCCCAGATCAGCTGCCATCATTCTTGACAGGCAGTAAGTACTAAGTATATTGGCTTGAATAAGGGTGTAGGTTGTAGCTGTGTTGGTCTAAGGACATAGGCAGACAAGGCTCTTTGGGTGAATCTGATATCTTTTATTAGACCAATTTAAATAGTTGGAAAACAATTATTAAGCAAGCTTTCGGGTTCAAAAACCCTTTGTCAGGCTAAGGAAGTATCAGCAGTTGGCGTGTGCTCTTCCTGGATGGGAGGAAAAGTAAAGAAGCCAGCGGCGGGGCTGGTATGCATACAAGACAGGTTGTCAGTGAAAATGTACACTGAGGAGTCAATGGGTTAGAGACAGGCTGGGGGGGGGCGGGGGGGAGAGAGAGAGAGAAAGAGAGAGAGAGAAGGGGGATGAAAGTGGAGAGATACCTGGGGAGTCAGATGTTAGGCAGGTTATATTGTGTCATAAATCCAATGTCTGTATTTAGTCCATGATCTCCAGTATCCAGGAGGTTGATGAGTTACTGACGAGTTCATAGGCTCGTCTCTGAGAAGTGTTTTGTACGTTTCCATTGAGGATCAGGACTGAGAGATGGGGGAGAGAGTGGTTTTCTTGTGAGAAATGTGCCCCCACGGGTAATTGGTATTTCTGTCTTTGATAGATTTCTGGTGCGCAGTTGTTGTTTGGTCTCTCCTATGTATTTTCCATCAGGGCATTTGCTGCACTGGATGAGATGTATTACATTTCTGGAGGTGCAGCTGTGAGATCCAGGGATGCTGATGGCTCTGTTGTGGGGTGCAGTAATCGTGGGGGCGGTGGAGATGTGTTGGCAGGTTTTGCATTTCTTGTCATGGCACGGTCTGGATCCTTTTGGTGTGTTCTGGGCTTGAAGAAGTTTGCTTCTGGTGATGAGGTTAGCGAAGTTCGGTGCTTGTTTGAAGGCTAGGATGGGTGGCTCTGGGACGATCTCTTTAAGAATAGGGTCTCTTTCTAGTATGGGTTGCAATTGTTTGAGGATTTTCTGTACAGGTTCAAGGGAGGGGCGATATGTCATAACCAGTGGTGTGTGATTTGTGGGAGGTTTTCTTCTGTACTGCAGCAGTTCTTCACGTGGTATCCAGGTGGCTCTTTCAAACATGCGATCTATCTCTCTGGAAGAGTGTCCTTGTTGCGTGAAAGCCTTTTTAAGATTGGTGAGGTGGAAATCCCAGATGGTATCTGAGGGCTTGGCTGTATATCACAGCTTTTTTGGTGTGTTTCGGGTGATTGCTGGTTCTGTGCAGACATGTATGTTGGTCTGTGGGTTTCTTGTATAACGTGGTCTGTATTTTATCATTCTGGATACTGATCATCGTGTCTAAAAAGGAGGTGCCGGTGCTGGAGTATTCTAGAGAAAGTCGGATGGAGGGATGAAGATTGTTGAGTTTCTGATGGAACTCAATCAGAGATTGCAGGTTTTCAGTCCAAATGATGAAGATGTAATTGATATATCTTAAGTATAGCAAGGGTTTGATGGTGCAGTTCTTGAGGAAGTCTTCTTCCGGGTGGCTTATAAAAAGGTTGGCATACTGTGGGCTATTTTGGTGCCCATAGCTGTTCCCTTCGTCTGGAGGAAGTGTTGGTTATTAACAGTGAAATTGTTGTGTGTGAGGATGAAGTGTATAAGGTCAGTAATATCTTTGGGCCTGTATTCTGAGTTGTAATCTTGTTCCTGTAGATACGTTAGGAAGGCTTGGATGCCATCCTGGTGTGGGATGTTGGTATATAGGCTGGTAACATCCATGGTGGCTAGGAGGGTGTTGCTGGGAAGGTGGTCTATGGTTTGGCTTGAATAAGGAACTGGGTTTTGGCCTGAGATTATGATTGCAAATCCTTTCTGGGCCAGCCACACGATGCCTCTGTGGCACTGGGGGACTCTCCTGGATGCCCCTGACCATAGTCTTGCCTGACCCAGAGTGCGATTTCTTCATGCCATGCTGCTAGCTGGCAGCCCCACGATGCCCACTGCACTAAGTATACTGGTTTGAATAAGGAATTTCTGTTGGACCGCAAGTGGTCGAGTCCCTGGATGGCAGCCATGGGTGACACTTCCTTCCAAAGTGACTTGGCTAGGAGGGAGCTGCCCAGGTTGGTTTGCCACTGACTGTCACTGTGATCCATTTTGAGCAACAGTTAAAGGTGAATAGTTAAGGTTTTGCTTAGGGAGTACCACTGTTCCCCTTTGCCCTTGTAATAAACTTGTTTTAATTTAACATTTGCTAGTGAGTGAGCAGGTTGCTTTAAATTACAACATCCAGTTTAAAGTTATTTTACCAAGTTTCTGGGTGATGCCTGGAGGTAAATGTGAAACGCTGTAGAAAAATCCCTAGGGGCCTCTACGCACATGCTCTGGGATGGGGAGAGGGGTGCTTTAAATAGAACGGCTCTGAGAGCCACTGTAATTAAAGCACCTGCAGTGTCATGTGTATTCAGCGTCCCACGCTCCAAACCGGCGGTGGGGGTGCTTTAACAAAGCTGGTTTGAAGATCTTCAGTTAAAGCGCTGCTGCTGCCATTTTGAAACACAGGCACAGTGAATACATGTGATGCAGAGGCTGCTGGAGTGCACTAATTAGCACACTTCAGCAGACTGGCAGCAGACTCGATTAACCAAGTCTGCTCTGACTCATGCTATATACCACACATCGGAGCAAAGGTCTGTCACTGGTGCCCTATGCATGCAGCGATTCCTCCTGCCCTCCAGGGCCCGGTGGAACAGCAACATAAAGGTTTTAAAGGTTGGGTGTCAGCTGGCAGGCTGATGCTCAAAAAGCGAGCATTGCATTGAGCAGGGACATGCCCAGATTTCTTCAGGAGGCTCCTCGGTGGTGGGGACATGTTTTGGGATGATTCCATGAGGGTTTTGCCCCATGAACCCAGCAGAAGGGCAGCTCCTTATTGGTAGCAATGTAAATAGCACAGGCGGATGGCAAGTAAATTGGTGCCTGGCATGGCCAAAGCGTTCTTTGGGCCAGACAAAAACATGGTCAGGGATGTCTCGGGGAGTCCCCCAGTGCCACAGAGGCATGGTGTGGGGTGGCCAAGAAGGATTTCCATTTCTAATCCTAGCCCAAAAAGAGTTCTTTATTCAAGCTGTTGTCCTTAGTACAGTCGCTGGGGGCAGGGGGGCTCTGAGTTGACAGCGTGGCAGGGCCAAACCGCAGTTTGGGCCGGACAATACTCTGGTCGGGGATGTCTGGGAGAATCGCCCCGTGCCACAGAGTCATAGCGTGGGGTGACCCAACAAGGATTTCCGTATCTAATCCCAGGCCCCAAAACAGTTCCTTATTCGAGCCATTATACTTAGCACGGTGGCTGGGGGGCTGTCAGATGGCAGCTGGGCATGGCCAAACTGCCTTTTGGGCCGGGCAAGTCTCTTGTCAGATGTCCAGGAGAGCTCCCCGGTAGCACACGGGTAAGTCAATGAGTGGCCTAAAAAGGATTTCTAAGTATAATCCCAGCCCAAAACCCAACTCCTTATTCAAGCCAATGCATTTTGTACAGTGGGAATGAGGGGCTGTCAGTTGGCAGCCTGACATAGCAAAACCATGCTTTAGGCCAGGCAAGACTCTGGTTAGAGGTGTCCAGGAGCGTGGCTCGGTGCCACAGAGTCATGGTGTGGGGTGGCCCAAGAAGTATTTCCATCTCTAATCCCAGCCCACCAACCAGTTCCTAATTCAAGACCATATACTTAGCACAGTGGTTGGAGAGCTGTCAATTGGCAGCCTGGCATGGCCAAACCACGGTTTGGGTCAGGCAAGTCTCAGCTCAGAGATATCCAGCAGAGTCCCTTGGTGGCATAGAGACTTGTCTGGGGTGGCCCAAGAAGGATTTCTGCATATAATCCCAGACGAAAATCCAGTTCCTTATTCGGGTCCATGAATTCAGCACAGTGGTTGGGAGGGTGGTGTCAGTTGGCAGCCTGGCACGGCCAAACTGCTCTGGGCTGGGCACTTCTCTGGTCAGAGATGTCTAGGAAAGTCCCCTGGTGCCACAGAGGTAAGGAGAGGGCTGGCCCAAGAAGGATTTGTAGCTAGAATCCCAGCCCAAATTCCAGTTCCTTATTCAGATCTATATACTTAGCACAGTGGCCGGGGTGCTGTTAGTTGTGGTTTGGCCATGCCAGGATGACACTTTGGGCCGAGCAAGTCTGTGGTCACAGATGTCCAGGAGAGTCCCCCGGTGGCACAGAGACATGTTCTGGGGTGACCCAAGAAGGATTTCTAGCTATATTCTCATCCCAAAATTGAATTCCTTATTCAGGTACATATATTTAGTACAGTGGCCGGTGTGCTGTTAGTTGGCACCCTGGCACGGCCAAACTGCGCTTTGGGCTGGGCAAGTCCCTGCTCAGAGATGTCCAGGACAGTCCCCCAGTGTCACAAAAGCATGGCATAGGGTGGTCCAAGAAGGATTTCTAGCTGTAATCCCAGTCCAAATTCCAGTTCCTTATTCAGGTCCATATACTTAGCACAGTGGCAAGGGCGGTGTCAGTTGGCAGCCTGGCATGGCCAAACTGCACTTTGGGCCAGGCAAGTCTCTGGTGAGATGCATCCGGCAGAGTCCCCCTGTTGTGCAGAGATATTTTGATGGGTGGCCCAAGCAGAATATCTAGCCATAATCCCAGCCTGAAAGCCAGTTCCTTATTCAAGCCTTTATATTTAGTATAGTGGATATGGGGGCTGTTAGTTGGCAGCCTGGCATGGCCAAACCGTGCTTTGGGCCAGGTGGGACTGTGGTGAGAGGTCTTTGGGACAGTCCCCCAGTGGCATTGACAGGAACTTTAGGGTGGCCCAAGAAGTATTTAGCCCCATAATCCCGTCCTAATCTGATCTTCATTTAGGGCTCTGTACTTGATGTGGGATATTATTTTACATATTAATTAGTACATCTGCATAGCTAATGAAATTCTCTCTTTAGGATGTGAAATTCATCAATAACAAGTTTTTATTGGGTCTAGATTAGCTTTGAAAAAGGAACTGGGAACTGGGACTAAGGAACTGGGACTAAGCAACCAACTTCAGCCTCATGCTGGGCATGAGTTAGTGAAAAGGCAGCAGCTGTGGAACATGTCCTGCCCAGCCCACACCCTGGCCTCATCCCTTGTAGCCCAATTCTCTTGAGCAGCAGCCCCGGGCTCAGGGCAGGGCATCCACGGGCGACACCGATGGTCCCCGTGGTGCTGCCCCCAGCCCCACAACAGCAAAGGCCCCGCCCGGCCCCTCTGCAAGAAATGAAATAGTTCCCAGGAGCGATAGGGCTGGAGTAGGTTGTGTGGGCAAGGGACATGCGGCACTGGGCACCACTGCTAGCCCCCATGGAGCTGGGGGAGGGGAGCCAGATGCCTGGGTTCAGCCTGGCTTTGACGGAGAGGTCTGGGGGACAGAGCCAGGGAGGGGAGCCTGGACTCCTGGGCTCTGCTTACACACGTGCCCCCTCCTGTACCACCCTCTCTGTCCCTCCCTGTGCCCATGTGTCCATGCCCGTCTGTGGGCAGCAATGGG
>NW_005842753.1:573330-575862 GCF_000455745.1 Alligator sinensis | reverse complement strand
TTCCTGTCTCCCCCACACGTGCCAGACTGGGGCAGGGACTCGCACCTGCATGGACCCTCCTGGGACAGAGCAGCGGGCTCCAGAGGGGGCGACTCCCCGGCAGGGCTGCCCCAGCCCTGAGCCAGGCACTGCTGCCAGCCCCCCTCTCCCTGCTGCCAGGGCAGGACCTTGGGGCCAGGCTCTGCAGGCTGGGAGTCTAGTATATCTAACTCTAGATGGGAGGTCACAGACCTGATCCTGCCCCTGTTCCCACGTTGGGGCACCCAGACACCTGGGACAAATGGAGGAGAGATGGTGAGCCAGGCTCGCCCTGCCCCTTCTTCTAACGGGGGCCATGGCCGCCCTGTGAGCACCAGGGTTACGTGTTCCTGGCCTGGGTTAGAAAACAGGCAGCTGTCTGTGATTCCTAGGGGTCCAGCTGTGTCCTGGATGTGACAGATATGGTGCCCTACACTCCTTGCGGGCATTAGTGGACAGCAGCTCCGTCTGTGCCCAGCGCTCGTGCAGGGCACACAGTGGTTCTGCCTGGGCCCTGCCAGGATCTGCTGTCACTTGGCCTGGCAGGGTCTGGACCCCTCCGAGAGGTGGGGGCTGCCTGGGGAGATGCCAGCCCAGCTCTGCCCAGGCTGCGACTGGGACTGGCACCAGGTGCTTGTGGCAGGAGCTCACTCAGACCTGGTGTGCTCGCGGCCTGGATCAGCAGGGTGGACTGGGGCAGTGCAAGGGGCAGGGCACTTGGGTACAAGACCTTGTCTTCCATAACCAGCTTGGCTGGAAACAGACAGTTTGGTGCCAGTTAGGCTGTGGCAGGCAGGTAGGAGTTGCTCCTGCATTGAGCCACCCGCCTCACTGTGCCCTAACATCTTCCAGGCTCCGAATGCCTCCCTGGGGGTACCTTGTGTCTAGCCAACCCTCTTCCTGGAGCACATGCGCAAGCAAGCCTGGAGGTAACGTTGCTACCACCCAGGGTCTGAACTGATCTTGGACCTGTGCCCCCTGGGAAACACAGGCCTAGTGATCCTTGAGGGTACTTGACCCACTGCAAGAACTTTGGGTGCTTCCCTCAGTCTGAAGCAGAAATAGTGGTCTCCCTTAGTCAGCTGAACCAAGGGGATCCGAGGGCATAATCTAGGCCTGTCTCCCATGCTAGGTACAAAGGAGAACTTTATTGGTTACAAGGAGTAGGTTTGGAATAGGGTACAGGGTAAAACAATATCAGAGAAATACCTTAGCAAACAGTGGCATGGTAGCCTTTGATCATGCATCTGTGTTCCTGCAAGCTATATATCTAATTAGATCTCAGGTAGCTTGCTCGCGAGTACCATCCAGAGGCAGGTGGGGATTCTCTCTGGAGGCAGGCAGTTCATTGATCATGAGTTTCCAGGCAGAGCAAGTTCTTAGAGAAGCTGGACCATCTGAAGTTTTATCATGATTACTGCCCCGTCTCCTGGGATGTCCTTCGCTAATATAGCCCTTATGACCTCATTTACCTGATTGAAAGAAGGCCAGCAACTGTTGGCTGCCAGCTAACCAATTTGAAATGCATCACTGGTTGCCAGGTAGACTGGCAGGGTCTGTAGCCCCCTCCCAGTCATGTTGGCATTGCTTAGACCAATAGGGAGCTTAAGGCCCCACCCAGGTGTGTGAGGCCAGTCATGTAGGCAGAGGGAGCAAGTTCCCCCCTCCTTCAGGAATGTGTCCAGCTCAGGTTACAAGTCAGGGTTACCCAAAGCGGATGGGGCCAGAGGTGCCTGACCTTTGCAGTGACCATGGTAACCAAATTGTCAGAAAGCAGAGTTTGGGAAGAGACAGAGATGGTTTTCTGCCACATAGGCTGCAGAGGAGATGGCCATGCTTGGGGCTGGAGATGGAATGGAGAGGCTATTTGGGCTGGTCTGAGTCCAACATTGTCTTGGCTGTCTGGAGGAGAAGCAGGATCTCCATCCCCTGTCTTAGCCCGTTTCCTCCCCTGCCCCCACTCCTGGGCCAGGCTGCACTGCCCAAGCTGTGTTGCAAAGCCCCAGGTGGAGGCACAGCGTGTCCTGGTAGGAGAAGTCTGGTCCTTCTCTAGGTCCCTTCCCTGGATAAGAACTGACCTGGGAGGGAGACCATACACTAGTACCAGCTGCATCCACACTGGGCTTGGGGGCAGTGTTGTACCAGCTATGGGGTCTGAGTTCTTTACAGTGGGGGTGCTCAACTTCTGGTCCCCAGGCCAAATTACAGAATCATAGAAAATGAGTGTTGGGAGGGACCTCAGGATGTCACATCTAGTCCAATCCCCTGCTCAAAGCAAAACCAGCCCTAACTACATTATCCCAGCCAGGACTTTGTCAAGCCGAGCCTTAAAAATGTCCAAGGATGGAGATTTTACCATATCTCTGGGTAGCTTGTTCCAGTGCTTCACCACCATCTTTGTGAGAGTGCTTGCTGGGCACTCCCCACTTAGAACCAGAACCCGGGTCAGTAAAGACAGGTTATAGGTTGGACGAGGGGTGGATTGAGTTGGGGTTGAATTGATCCTGTAGGAAG
>NW_005842753.1:565510-573320 GCF_000455745.1 Alligator sinensis | reverse complement strand
AAGACCAGCTCTGGTCTTTGTCTCCCTGTCTTATTCCAAGTCTCCCTCTTGTTGAAGGTCTTCTTGATGTGCCAGAGAGCTGCAGTGGGGAAGAGCACTTTCTTTCCAGTGACAGCTGTTTGGGCTGAGAAGAACCTTGTCTGACCACATGCTTGCATCATTTAACCTGTGAGGGCACACTTTGTCTGTCTCAGTGTAGCTTTTCCTTAGTTTTGCCTGAGTTGTCTGAGAATCAGTTTACATGGGACTAGGATATGCCAGTTTTAATGCCAAAATAAACATGTCTACACAAGAGGCTTGAGGAAATCAGCTACACTGGGTTAACCTAGCACCTTTTGTTACTGTAGGACTACATCTTGTGCAGGCAGGACCTGCTTGGCTTCAACAAAGCTCAAAGAAACCAGTCTTACTTTGGAACAGCTGTGTCTGCATAGCCACTTGTGCTGGTTTAAGGACATCAGTGTGATGTTTACACTTTAGGGATACAATTAAAAGGGCTGGTTGCTGTGAAGTGATCTGTGGGTGGATTTCTAATCCATCAGCTAACCATGGGAATTGCCTGTACTCACGCAGTCACCCCTTTGGTGAATGTGAGATGCCTCCTTGTTGTTTCTTTGGGGTAGAGAGGTTGTTAGCCATGTTAGGCATTTGTCAGGCAGGGTGGCACCTTGGAGACTATCTGGTTCATCTTATATAGACAACAGCCTACTCCGTTGCATCAGTGAGCTTACAGGAATAAGACATGCCAAGGAGGTGATGCTGTGCTGATGTCAGCCTGCCCATAGCAGGGGTCATAGTAGTTATAAAGCTGTTACAGTGTGATCTCTTTGTTAGGTCTGGAGGCAGCCTCTGTGCCTGCTAGGATTGGAGGCCTAGTGTGCACACAGGCTACCTCCAGACGTAACGTGGAGGCATAGAGTGCTGTGGAGCATGGGCTGTCCCTTGCTCGGGATCAAAGGTCTGTAATCTCAGCTCTTTGCTGCAGGTCTGGATGGGTGCAAGCCTGAGCAGAGCAGGACCCGGTGTCCCTGCTTTGCAGATGGCTGGGTGGCTGGCAGGGACAGAAGTGAGAGAGGATGCAGAGGTGCTCAGCTCCCTGTGCCAGCCTGTGTATGTGTTCAAGCGCACGGCCTGACTGTAGTATGGCCCAGCCCCTCCTTCCCTGGTAACTCCTCTTTGGACCTATTCCACGGGTTCTGCTCCCTCCTCCTTACCCAGCCTCATGTGTTGCTCCATCCCTTTTTCACCCATTTCTCTTGCGTAGTCCCATTAAGGCAGCCCACCAGTGGGTAGGGTCAGGTGGGGGTAGGCTTTCCACAGCCTCTAGTCTAGGGGCGGGTAAAATATGACCTGTGGGCCAAATTCAGCCAACCAGGCCATTCTATCTGGCCTGCAGGCCCCCTAAAAAAATTAGAAAACTAATTATCTGCCCCTGGCTGCCTGTCAAAAATGAGAAAGTGCCAGCAGCAGTAAGACCCAGAGGGAGCCAGTGGCAGCAGTAGGGGTGGCAGGACCCAGTAGCTGCAGCAGCAAGATACACCTGCCCCCAGCCCTCAACTGGAAGCCTCTGCCTAGGAGTGTGGGGCTCGGGTTTGTGGGGGCTTTGTGGAGGAGGGCTGGGTTGTATATCCTGGCCCCGCGCTCCTGCTGCCCCACCCTGGGGCCCCGCTGTCACCGGCCCGGTGCTCACACCCAGCTGTCATTGTGCCTCTACCCACCTGCTCGTTACCACTCAACTCTCGCCCCTTCCCACACCTGCTGCCACATTTCCCTGCCTGCTGCCTCTGCTCCTGCCCACCCCAAGCCCGCCGCCACGCTCAGGAACCATGTGGTTCTCGGCTGCATGGGCAGGACCACAGTGTGTGTGTGTGGAGGGAGGGGAGAGTGTGCACGCATGTGTGTGCAAGGAGGGAGGGGGAGTGCACGTGCGCATGCATGTGTGCAAGGAGGCATGGGGAGTGTGTGCATGTGTGTGCAAGGAAGGAGAGGGAATGCTTGTGTGTGTGTAAGGAGGGTGGGTGAAAGCATGAGTGTTCATAGGGTGAGTCCCCCACACACCCCACCATACACATGCACCCACACGCACCCTCGCAATGTGAAACACAGACCTCACACTAGCATGCTTCACACACCCCAGCCACCCTCTCCCCACACTCACCCCCCCAAAACCCCACCCACACCTCACCTATTCACACCCACATGCTCCCTCACCCTGCATACACACCCCCATGCCCTCCCAACCCCACACACACCCACATCCCCCACACCTGTTCACCTCCCACACACACCCACCTGCTCCCTCACTCCATGTACTCACACACCCACAGCCCCTGACACACCTAAGCCCCCGCACAATATACAAGAGTCAGACTTTATTTTAAGTTATTGTGCAATCCCCCCTGTGCACACTACACAAACACATGTACATGAGGACACACACATTTTTTTTTTTTAATCAAATAAATGAATGTTGTAGATGATCGCTTTTTAGAATATAATTTGGTATTTTCCTGGTTCAGAGATGGCTAAACCTCCTCACTGAAGGGAGCACTTGTGGGGGCAAGGGGAGGGACTTCTGGTGGCAAAGGCACCCCACCAGTGGGTAGGGTCAGGTGGGGGGAGGCAAAGGTCAGGGGTTAGGGGGTGGGACTTTATATCACAAGATGACGACTGGGGGCGGGACACCTGTCAGGGGGCGGGGTTACCCACATGGCCCTCTACAGCTTGCCAGAACTGGGTAAGGGGCCCTCCACCTGGAATAACTGCCTGCCCCTGCCCTGGTCTGACCCTTGTCTCTCTCATGTCACAGGCTCGCACCGACTACGTTATTTCTATACGGGGGTATCGGAGCCCGGCCCCGGGATGCCGGAGTTTGTCACAGTCGGGTATGTGGACGATCAGCTCTTCACGCACTATGACAGTGAGACCAGGAGGACTCAGACCCGTGTGGACTGGATGAAGCAGGAGGGCCCGGAGTACTGGGATCGCATGAACCAGATCATGTGTGCCTGGCAAGAGAGGTTCAGGGTGGATTTGAGCACTCTGCAAGAGCGCTACAACCAGACTGGCGGTAAGTGCAGCGTTGGAGGGGGGTGGGCAGCGTAGTGCCTAGGGCAAGCGGGGAGGACGGGCTCCTGTGAAGGACATTTCTGACCCCCTCCTTTGCACAGTGTGTGATGCTGCCCTTTCGTCTTGACACGCTTTACCTGATCTGTCCCGTGTGCGAGTGCCTCAGGCGTACGAGGCTGCTCCCCGTCGTGCCCCTGCCACGGCCCCACGGCGCAGGACGAGGCGCAGGGGAAGGGTGCCCGCTGGCCTGCAGCACTGCTGGGGAGGACCTGCCAGCTTTTAGGAGCTTGCCACGTCGCAGGGCCTGTGACAGCAACAGCCCCTGGGGGTCGGGGGTCCTTACCCTGACAGCGGGGAGCACTGCTTCCCTCGCTGATCCTGGAGGACGCCTCCAGGGGCTGGCGCAGGGGCAGGTGAGGTGGGGAGCGCACCTCGAGTGGGGACCGAGGGGCAGATCCTCCCAGTCCTGCCTCTTCTTGGCCCCTTCGTGCCAGGCTGGAGAGCGCGGGGCCCAGTAGGAAGGGACTCCAGAAATGTGATTTCCCCAACACTTCTGTCCAGCCCAGATGTGCTCACTTCTCCCCTGCCCCCCAGCCTCGGCAGGGGGAGCTTGGCAGAGGCAGGGGCTGTGGGCGGGTGGGGGCTGCCCCTGGGGCGAGGGGGCTGCAGGGCCCTAGAGAAGGGGCTGGGAAGTGGGGCTGGGAAAGGCTCCTCTCCACTGGGCAGGGGTGACGGGAGCCTCCAGCGCATGGAGAGTGCCCCGTGCTTCCTCCGCTGCGCAGAGCCCGTGGGAGCCGTTCCCCGAGGGCCTGGCTGGCTCGGCAGGGAGAAGGCCACACGTCTTGTCCCCTGCCTGGCGCGGGTCTGTCTCCTCCGGTGTGGCTCTCGCAGGGCCAGTGACACTGCGGTCTCCTGCTCCCCTGCCTCAGCCTGCACCCTGCTCCGGGACCACGGGTTCCCACCCCAAACTCACGCTCGCACTTGTGCAGCCCTGTTGTGGCTAGAGCCCACCCCTAATGGGTGAGTCCCCCACAGCCCTTGGGCAGAGCCATGCCCCAGACTTGTCTGCGCAGCAGGGCTGGGGGTTGGGGCACCACCGCGAGGGGCAGGCCCTGACCCCAGTGCTGCAGGAGGGGCTCCAGGCCCCTCCGTGACCTCCAGTCCAGATGGCCGCTCTGCCCTGGCTGAGCCCTTTTGGGCATGCAGTGCTGGTCAGATCCAGCAGCCCACACCCTGGGCTGTCTGCACCCTGGACCTGGGCATGTGCATGCCCTGTTTCGCCGCCAGCAGCAGCAGCCAGCGTCCCTGCTGGGTGGGCTCATCTCCAGTGTCACTGTCCCCTGTGGGAAGGTGGGGGCCAGAAGTAGGGATCTGCTTCCACAAGTTGTTTGTGTGGATGGGGCTGTGCAGGGCAGGGAGAGGGGCTGCAGCCAGGTCTGCTGTGCCCTGACTGATGGGGGCTGGGGGGCAGGACCAGCCTGCGCTGCACCAGTGCTGGTGTGTGGACTGTGGCTGGGGAATGGGGTGAGCGAGAAGGGGCAGAGGCAGCAGTGGGGAACCACCACACACAGTGGCACCTCCAAGGGCTCTGGCTGCTGGGACACCCACATCTCCAGCTCTGTGTGATCGGATCCCTGCCCCTAGACCAGGCCCCAGAGACCTCCAGTCGGGCTCAAGCAGAGCCGTTTCCTGCCATCGGCGAGAGCGGCAGCCACACTGCCCTCCAGGCTCCTGCCTGCTGCACCTGCCCAGCCAGCCCCTGCTGTCCACCTTCCCCTGCCCATCAGCCAGCCCCTCCTCACAGGGCCTGCTGCTCCCTCCATGGAGCTGTGTGTGGCTGGCTCTGCTCCTGCTGGGAGCCTCTTGGTGCCCCCACCTCACTCCCCTGCCACACTCAGCCTCGCAGGGTCAGAGGGGCTCAGGCCTTGCTGCCTGTGCTGCCCCATCGGTAGGGCCCTGTGGGGATCTCAGCCTGGTCTGTCTCTTGGCAGGGCCCGTGGGGCAAGGACCAGGCTGAAGCAGTAGGACCATGTCCAGAGCAGCCTCCTGCCTAGAGAGAAGGACACAGAAAATCCCCTGTGAGAAGCAGGGGGCTGGCACCAGGGCAGGCGGCTTGTCCTACCATCCCTCTAGGAAGCACCCCTGGACAGGGGCCACTCCAAAGAGACTCCAGGGCTGCCCCCAATTCTTCCACCAGAGTCTTGCTGGAGCAGGAGCTGCCTTGGGCTGTGCTGCTGAGCCCCCACTACAGGGCTTCCCCTCCAGCCCTGTGTCCAGGTGTTCCCACCCTCCTGGGCTGAGCCAGCCCGTCCCCAGTGTGTTCCCATCCCTCAGCGGGGTCTGAGTGCAGGGTTGGGCAGAGCCTGGGTGTGGTGGGCACTGCCCCCTCCATAGCCTGGGCCACAGCCCCCTCCCAGGGACTGGCCAGGGCCTCGGTGCTGGGCTTGGAGATAGCCAGGCCCTGGGGGCTGGACCTCCTCTTCAGCTGGGACCCCGAGCTCCAGTGTGAGCTCCCCCTGCCACACCAGCAACAGGAGCCAATGCCCAGGGCAGGGTGAGGAAGGACAGCAGGGAGGGGTGCAGGGCCCAGCCCATGGCCACCAGGCTGCCTCCCTTCCTTCCAGCCCACAGCCTGGCAGGGGAAGCAGATGCTCCTTTGAAGGCACTGGCACCCAGGAGAGCTGGGCCATGGAGCTCAGTAGGGGTCATTCCCCGGCCCTGCACATCCTGGAGAAGAAGGCACGAATTGGGAGCTGCAGGAGCCCTTGGTGCCTGCCAGGGCAGAGGGACGGTTTGGGGAGTAGGGGCCCAGGAGCAGGGAGAGCAAACACCTGCAGCCATGCTCTGTGACTGCGAGGGTGGGCTTCAGTGGTGCTAGGATCCAGCTCGGGGAGCAGTGCTGCATGGGGTCAGCTCCCCCAGGACCAACCCACAGCTCCTTTTCCTCGCTGTGACCTGCAGCGGTGGTAGAGGGGGCAGGAGAGCCCAGAGCTGGGCCGTGTCACAGGGCCCAGCCTGAAGTGTGTTCTCTTCCCCTGCTGGGTTCAGGGCAGCAGGAAGACATGGCTGCGTGACCAGGCGCAGACCCTGTGCCAAAGACCTCACAGAGGGGAGCAGCCACAGACCTCCTGGGATCCTTGGGGCTGTGTCAGCATCACTGAGAAGTCCCACCATGTACCCTTGCCCTGTCCAGGCCGCATGGACCTGGATGGATGCTTCAAGGGACTGTCCCCACTCTCCTGCAGGACATGCTTTAGTTGAGGCCTGGCTCAGAGGTCTTCGTGGCGGCATGTGTGCTCCCAGTACCATCCTGGTTCTCTCTGGTGTGCAACAGGAGCCAGGGGCTGCAGGGGGCCAGGGCCTGCTAGTGTCTGTGCGCTGTGTCTAGCAGGCAGGAGCAAGGCTGCTGTGCCCTTCCCCTCTGCCACCCCCACCTCACCGCCCCTGTGTCCAGCAGGGGGGTTGTTTGGGAACCGATGGATGAAGCATGGTTGTAGCTGGGAGTTGAAACTGAGTCCTGCTACACTTGTCTTCCCGAGCAGCTTAAGCTGGAAGTCCAGCGGCAAGACTGACTGACCGCGGGCACGGTCCTCAGCAGGTTGCCTGGCGGAAGGGGAAGTGCGGACTTTAAAAAGACGGTAATGTCGAGGGCAAAAAGCAGAGGGTCCAGTCCTCCTAGAGCAAGGATGAGCTCATTAAAGGTTCCCCTGGAAAGGGGCAGAAACCAGGGGTGAACTTACCCAGTGCTGACACGGAGGTGCAGGCAGGCATTCAAGCGACTGAGCCTGGGGAAGCGGCAAAGAGAAATATCCCGTCATCTATGCTGGGGGCTCGAGACTCTGTGACCTGTAAGAGACAGCAAAGGAGGTCCTCCAGGGCAGGTGGACGGCGAGTAAGGAGCGAAGCTCTAGAGGGGAGGAAGCTCCCTTAATGGAGGGTGCGCCAGGGCCCGAAACTCCTGGGGAGAAGCCAAACGCAGGCGAGAGAACAGCTGGAGGACTGAGCAAGACTGCATGGGAACTGAAATCGTGGCCACTGTTTCCTTGAAAAAAGGGGGTTTTGAGCCCTGTAGGGGCAAGAACTAAGTCTACAGCCCTGCAACGGGGGTACCTGCACAGGCTACAGAGACCGGTGGGATTGCTTGAAGACCGGCAGGGTGCTGCCTTGGCTTTTGCATGATATAACACGGATGGGAAACAGGAGCTGCTGACCCTGTGAAATATAAGACAGGGTACGGTCAGTTGAGACCACCTGAGGGAAGGGAAGCTGCCTGAGAATACCCCTTCATTCCCCTGAGGCAGTATCCATTTGATCCCTTTAGTGGGTACAAATCTGGATACAAGGAACCAAGAAAACTTACAACCCACCCTGGGATACCTGACTGATGCTGTGAGTGGAAGGAGCGAGGGACTGTGACGCTGTATGAACAGCCTATGACAGTAAGATCCATTGGTGGAGATGGACATGGAGTAGGAAAAGGTGGGAGCCATGAATTTACACCCACCTACAGGGTCCCAATTGAGGCAGCCTTCTGCATATTTTCCATCTTAATCTTTTTTTCGATCGAGGTGTGGCAGGTGGGAGCCGGGCAGGCTGCCCAGAACCGGGGCCGATTCCGCCCTTGTCACAGTGGCCGACTCCAGCCAAAGCCAAGTGCCCTAGACTCACTGACCCAGCCAGAGGGGAAGGTGCCTGGTCCCACCCACACGAGTCTTTGAGGGCCCTGACCAGCAGGTTCAGC
>NW_005842753.1:560508-565398 GCF_000455745.1 Alligator sinensis | reverse complement strand
GCAGAAGAGATCTGGAGCTGGAGCACCGGGTCTGCTGTGACAGCCACAGGGCAGCTGCCCTCCCTGACACGAGGATGGCTCTGCATCAGGCCAGGCTGGGATGGACCAGTTCACGTGGACCAGCTCCTCCAGCAGCACTTCACCCTAACCTGCAGGCTCTACAGGCTGCCCAGGATCTGCCCTGTCCCTTCCAGACCAACCCCTCCAACCAGGGGCCCTTGAAGAGTGGGGTGTGCCGCCAGCTCAGCTCCTTCCTCTTCTACCCAGCTGGGTGCAGCATGTGCTCCAGGAAGGGGACAAGGCTTGGGACCACTCTTCGTGCTGGAGCAGAAGCTCAGGGGGCAGCAGGGCAGGGCTCAGGAGGCAGCTGCAGGCACCTGGGATCAGCAGGGGAGATGCCATGTCCTGCAGGCTTAGAAGGTGCAACTCGCAGGGCCCCGTGTGGTCCTGCTGCAGGTCTCTTCCCCTCCCCTGGACAAGATGGCCAGGGACATGGCAACTGCCCTGCCCTTACTGAGTTCACCCTCACTGACTGGGGAGAACCGTCTGCTTCTGACTTTCTTGAGGATGCCCCATTTGGAGACAGCAACTCCAAACACCCCCAGCACAGACCAGATCCTGGTCTCGCTGTGGTTCCCTTTGAAATGGGCACAGGAGCTGCCTGGACCTTACAGCCAGGAGTTCCCCTGGTCCCAGACTGGACTACTGTCCTGGCACCTCCAGAGGCAGGACAAAGCCATCTCCTTGATCAGTTCGGCCCAGCTGCTCCCTGATGTCTGTGTCTCTCCATGGGGACGTGCTGCTATGGCTTGCATGCACCTGGTTCCCCAGTGCTGCTGCTGTCCCTGCTGCCTTGCTCCTTGGTGCATCCCAGGACAGCCCTGCTGCATCTCTGGAGCCCCCACATCTCCAGGAGTCCCCACATACTGCTTGCCCCCTGTAGCCCAGCTGGGAGACCAGTGCTTGCACCTGGTACCAGATGTGGGGTGCGGGAAGGGGCTGAGCACAGAGACTGGGGCCAGGGCAGTGCAGGGGTGTGGACACAGCTCAGAGCAATTCAGTTTCTCGTGGACCTCAGCTGTGTTTTGGGGGAGCTGCTCCTAGGCCCCAGCCATGCCCGGTGTAGTGTGAGCACCGTGTCCTGTGTCAGCTGGGTGGGATGCTGTCACTGTCCCTGCAGATGGAGCTGACCTTGCACTGGCCTCCTGCCCCCCAGAGCATGAGGTGCCAAGATCATCTGCTGGAAGACGCCGATCTGCTCAGCATGGCTCGGTCTGACCTGCCATCATCTTCCTCCCTCGACCCTGGTGCTGCTTTTGCAACCAGAAGCCTTGGCGCAAGCCTTGCAGCAGCCAACAGCACAGCCCATGTACAGCATAGGTGAACCCCAGCACTGAGGTCCCAAGCACCATCGGAGAGCATCTTCTCATTTGCCCCTTGCCCCTTCTCATGGTGTCACAGGCTGACCCGCCAAACCCCAGTGTAAGGAGGCTGCCCTGCTCTGTGCAGAGGGGCTGAGACAGCCCCTGCCCCAGCACCATGGGCTGGATCAAGCCCAGGCAGGGGAGAGGTTGGAGGTGGGGATCATGACAAGGCAGCTCTTAGGGGTCTGGTCCTGGACTGTGATCCCAGCCCTTTGCTTGGGCTGCTCAGACCAGGGTAACTGCAAGGAGTGGGAGGGGTGGGGGCGTGGAGTGGGTCAGACCCAGCAGGAGATGGTTGCAGTCACCCCAGAGGAGCTGCCCTGTGGCCTTCCCAACTGTGCCAGCTGCAGGTCTGGCTGGAGCCCCCTGCCCTGCCCTTCCCCAGCCCACACAGGGGAGGGAGCCTGCCTGCCCTGTGCTCCCGGAAAGGGGGAGTGCATCTCTGCCCACTGCAGACTTCTCCCCACTGGCCCACACTCTCCCCACAGCCCCTTTTCTGTGGGTGGGTGCTTGCTCCTTTGCCCTGCCTGTTCCCTGTGTCCCTGCTGTCTCCCATCCCTCCGTGCTACTTGCAAATGTCCTCTGCAGCCTGCCTCCCCGGGGCCGCTGCCCACGAGCCCTTGTGTCCTGCGCTCTGATGCTCCGTTCCTAGCCAGGGACACAGACCACCGTGCGTGGGGGGAGCTGAGCAAGCAGAGGCCAGGACTGGGCAAAATGGGGAGAGGTGCAGAGGAAAGGTACAACAGGTAGGGAGGTAGGAGGGACATGGGGGGCTGAGATGGAGGAGGAGCTGGTTGTAGGGCCAGGGCGGGTCCTGGGATGGGGCAAGAGGGCAGTGAAAGGAGCTGCTGGTCCCTAGAGGAGCTGGTGTGGGTGGCAGGGCAGGGAAGGGCAGGAAGGGATGAGGTGATGGGAGGGGGTGTTGGAGAAAGGGACAAGAAGAGAAAGGGACAAAAGGAGGCAGGAGGAGGCGAAAGGGGGAGTTGGGGGATCCCAGGGGACAAGGACCAGACCCCCTGGGTGTGTGAGGGCCGTGGTGGGGCAGTGACCATGGAGACTCGGTGGTCTGTGGAGTAGGAGGTGGGGGTGCAGGGACCAGGCCCCATCACCTCCCTGGGTGCAGGGCAGGGGTTGGGCTGATTGGGGCACAGCCCTGGGGAGCACCTCTGGGGCTGCAGACTCTGGTCCCTGCTCTCTGGGCAGCTGCAGCATCCAGTGCTCGTGCTCCTCTTCTGGTGTCTCTGCTGCCCTGCAGGGAGACTGGCCAGCCCTGTGCTGCTCCCGGGAGGAGAAGCACCACTGTTTTCCAGCCTGGACTCATCCTGACTGGTTCTGCCCTGCCCCTTCTTCTGCCAGCCTTGCCCTTTCCCTTCCAGGGGCCCGTTTCCTCCCTAGCCCTGGGATCCTGCATTCCCAGGGTTTATGTGGGCCGCAGTTATGTCCCCTCAACCTTGTTCTCCATAAATGGAGCCCCCAAGTTGTCTCAGTGCTACCCCATTATGAAGCTGGCTCTGCCCCTGCCCAGCCTGGCAGCCATCGGCAGCACCTGCTCCCTGGGGCTGTGACCCTGACCCAAGGCCTGGATCTCTGTGTGTTTCAGGGTGTCACACTCTCCAGTTCATGTACGGCTGTGAGCTTGGCAAAAATGACACCCCTGGAGGCGACTTCCAGTATGGCTATGACGGGGGAGACTTCCTGCGCTATGATCTGAAAACACAGTCCTGGATAGCAGTCCCAACACAGGCCCAGATCAGCCGCCGCAGGCTTAATGAGAATAAGGCCAGCCTTCAGACCTACAGATCGTACCTGGAGGAGGAGTGCATCCAGTGGCTGCGGAAGTACCTGCAGTACGGGAAGGAAGCACTGCAGAGCTGTGAGTCCCGATGTCACCCGCCCAGGGCAGCACAAATGGGGGTCCCCCCTTCGCCCTGGGGAACGTCCACCCCGTCTCCCTGTGTCTGGGGTGGTGAGTGCTGCTTCTCAGTCCTGCCACTGGGCAAGACCCCAGTGCAGCTGTGGGGCATGCTATGCCCTGGCCCTGCCCTGGTCAGACCCCCAGCTGTGTGTGCCCCAGCTGCATGTTTGAGAACTAGAGATCAGCTGTATAGGACCCCATTCCTGCAGCCCTGAGCCCAGCGCAGCCGTGTCTCCCGACCCCTGTGCTTCTCCCTGCCCCCCTCCCCTGACACCATCTGCTCCTGCCTGAGATGGCAGATGGAGCCAGCTTTGTATGGCCCAGTCCAGGAGCTCAGCCCAGCCTCTTGGCAGGGATCTGCAACCCAAAGGTCCAGTAGCGGCGGTCTCTTCCCTCCCAGTGCAGCCAAAGGCACAGGTGAGCAGCAAACCATCCCAGGATGGACTCACCACCCTGTCCTGCCGGGTCCACGGCTTCTACCCCAGGGATATCTCTGTCGTCTGGCTGAAGAACGGGGTGGCGCAGCCCCAGGAGACGAGCCGTTCAGGGGTTGTTCCCAACGGAGATGGGACCTACCAGACCTGGGCCACCATCGAGATCAACCCCAGCAGCAACCATGATTACACCTGTAGCGCAGAGCACGTGAGCCTGGGTGCAGCCCTGAGAGTGGCCTGGGACAAGAGCAGGACAGGTGAGTGACCCCCGCACGGGCAGACAAGAGACCCACGGCACTAGGGGAGGGAGGGGCTGACTGACCCTGCCAAGGGGGAAGGACTGGGGGCAGGTTGGAGAAGACACAGGGCCCTGGGGAGGGGGATACATGGCCCCTGCAGTGGTGGGGGCAGATCTGGGAGTTCCCCTTGCTCAAACCCCTTCCCTCTCTCAGAGTCCAACCTGATGCTGATTGTGGGTATCATTACTGCTGTCGTGTTTGTCATAGCAGTGATGGGTGCAGCTCTTTATTGTCGCAGTAAGTTCTGGTCAAAGTCCTTGGGGCCTGTCCCTGCCCAGGCTTTGGGGTGGGGAGGGCTCATCACTGGGTGCTTGGGATGTGAAGGGGGACAGTGGATTCTCCGGCTGTTCTGGACTCCCAGGTCCACGTGCCCCAGGGGCAGCAGCAGCCAGACCCCACCTCCAGTGATGTGAGGCTGCCTTGCTGAGGGCCCCTGAGGGGTGGTCTTGGGCTCCATATGAACTGTGAACTACAGCCCCCTCCCTCTGCTGGGGTAGGAGTGTCCTGGGCCATGCATCCCAGCCTGAGCTCACGGCTCCGTGCTGGGCAGGCAGTTTCTTTCTGGGCTGTGGCCTCAGGTCAGAGCCATCGCAGTTGCTGATCTGTGTTTTCTCTCTGCAGGGAAACGTGTAGCAGGATACAAAGCAGCACCTGGTGAGTGGGAAGCTCCCTTTTCTCTCTCTCTCCTTGTCATTGGCTCTGTGTCGGACGGCCTCACCCAGCCCCATGCTGCCTCCCTGCTGGGTCAGTGGGGCAGAACCTGGGCCTCACTCCTGTCTGGGGCAGCACAAGGGCACCCATCACCACGGTATCTGGGC
>NW_005842753.1:541893-560477 GCF_000455745.1 Alligator sinensis | reverse complement strand
CTGGCAGGGGCTAGTGTGGGGCATGCAGGGCATGAGGCTGAGGAACTGGTCCCTGCACCCAGGGAGCTCTAACCCCTCTTCCTTTCCCCTCAGCCGCTGAAGGCTCAGACAGCTCTGGTGAGTGTCAGTGTGAGGGACCTGACCCAGGGGAGGGGCTGCTGGGGCCTGGCAGGTGGGAGGATGGAGAGCCAGCCTGTGGGTCTGCCCCAAGGTCACCCTAGGGCCAGGATGGCCCTGCTGTGGGTCTGCCTGGGTGGGGAGCCAGAGCGGCCAGCAGGGGAGGGACCATCATCCTGTTGGTGCTGTCTGCACCCTGCAAGTCCAGGTGCCAGCTCTGGCCTGGCCAAGAGTTCGGTGGCTCCTGGGGGGAGGGTGGGTTTCCTGCATTTTGTCCTTGGAGGCTGCTCTTAGCATGTGGACCCTGGCCGGGCAGGGCCTACCTCGCCCCTTGGCCTGTCTGCTGTGTGCTGGGGCAGTGCTGTTTCCTGGGTTGGGGTCAGGTCTCACCCTTCCTCCCATGCAGCTGGCAGCTCTGGCTGCATGTGGGGCCATGGGGCTCCTGGCAATCCCACCCACCTCTGCTAGCTCTGGAGGAGGGGCAGGGGTCAGCCCATGGGTGCAGCTACCAACCCTGTGACCTGGCCAGCCCCTGCCCAGCTGGCAACTGGTCACCATCACTGCAGGGCAGGGTGAGCATAAAGAGCCTCTTTGCGCTGGGAACAGCTTGCACCCAGCTGGCTCTCCTGTGCCTGGGGTACAAGGTATAGAACGGGGCTGGGGGATCTTGTGCGGCTGGAGACACCTGGCTAACACCTGTTCTTTCTCCCCATACAGAGAGCAACCATGGCTCCAACTCCAGCATCCAAGGTAAGTGCGGGGGGCTCTGGCCTGAGGGATCCCCCAAAGGATTCTGCCCAGCTCTGAGCCAGCCCTGGGGGCCCCAGGTCACCCCAGGCCATGCGGCCGTGGGGACCAAATGCCAGGAGAGCTACATGGTTGGATCTGCACCAGCCCCCCTGCTCCTGGGGGGAGAGGGGCAGAGTGCCACTGTTTGTTGTCATCCCAATCAGCCTGGGCTCTGGGGTCAAAGCCAGGTCTGTGCCTGCCTGGAGCTGCATTCCCTCCAACTCGTACAGCTCCTGTGTTTTCTTCCCGCAGCTTAGCAGAGCTTGGTGAAGCCTGTGCTGCGTCCTGAGGGGCCCATGGAGGAGGAGAGAGAGATCATTGAGCAACATACTGCGCGGATTCAGCCCTTCCACATGTACTTTTTGTGCCTTGATTTTGCAGAGCAAAGTCCTTTGCTGTGGTACAGCAAATAGCTGGTGTATGAAATTAAAGCTTTTGGGCTACAACCTGGCTGGGATGGGAGCAGGGGGTGGGATTTGAGGATTGCTTGGGGCTGATCAGCTTGTTGCACATTTCAACTATAGTTTGCTACTCATAAAAAAATAAAAGGTAGAGGGGAGATGCCCTCAGAGTTGATTCTTATCAGGGAGATAGGCAGAGCGTGCACTTAATCAGTCAGTGTGTGGGTCATGTCCTAGACCAACGGTGCTCAGCCTTTTGGCCAACCTGTTGGTGTGGGGCCCATCTGCAGCACCACTTCTTCTTGCCCCAAAGGTGCTGTGGTTGGGTGCTGGGGGGCTGTGCACATGCCCTGCTGCACCCTGGGGTGTTACACTACTCCCCTGCTGAAAATCTCAAGACTGTGGGAAGCCCTGTTTGCTGGAGGATGTGGCATCATGGGCTGGAGGCTGCTCACCCCCTGCCCTCGAGCATCCCTGTCCCAAGTTGCTTGTTCATGAAGTCTCACAGCGTATTTTTGCAGTGCTGTCCCGTGTGTGCTGTTGCTTTCTGCTGTTCTACTTTGCCCTGCACACGGCTCCTGCTCCCTGAAGCCTGGGGGTGACTGCAGGACAGGGCTATGTCCTCAGGACATACACAAGCCTGATTCAAGAGCAACTTGTAGTCTAAACTGGTGCCCAGGTCCCTGAACATCCCCAATTCAGGGGCAGGCGTGAAAGAGGGCAAATTCTCTGATCTTTTGCACTGGATGTTGCCTCTGACAATAGGATCCTTTTTTCCCTTTTTCTTTTCTTTTTGGGTTGGGGTGGTCGCAATACAGCATCAGCATCTGCATGGCAGCTGCAGCATCTGTGGGGGAAGGGGGGAGTGGCTGTCACACCTCCAAGCCAGACATTCACAGCCCTGCATCCCCCATGTGTGCCTGGAGAACATGTGGCCTGTGGGTGTCCTGGACCACGGGGTATTTATTGTCCTGGTCCCAGCTCAGTCATTAGCTTGCACCACCGCCTTTCCTGGACACCTGGGTTCCTATCTGTCTGCCCCAGCTCATGTGCTAAAGTGCAGACAGCCTTCCTTCCTCTGGGGCTCTTGTCTGTCTGCCTGTGGCCTGCCAGGCCCAGATGCCTGGGCCACCTGTTCACCCACCACCTAGGACTGCTGCACTCAGCTTGCCCTGGGTAGACACAGGCAGCAGGGTCACATGTGCTCTGGTGCCCTCTGTCCCTGGGTAACGAGCAACAACCTCTCCCACAACGCTCACACAAAATGCAGGTGGTCAACACATGCATGCACACAGACAGGCATCCATCACACACACCTTACATGGCCAACACACATACAGCTAAGTTATTCCACACACACACACACACACACACAACCCAGGCATCTAACACATACACAAAAGACAGGCATCCAACACAGATATGCACATGCAAAAAATGCAGGTGTCTAACACAGACCACCCCTACCAGGTGTCCCATATACACACCCCCACGGTGTCCCACACATGCACATACACAACTCGGGTGTCTCACACACACGCATGCACACAATCCAGATGTCTCATGCACACACACACACAACCCAGGCATCCCACACACACCTGCAAACAACCCAGGTATCCAATGCACATGCAAAACTCAGGCATCTAATACAGACACATACATCCACACACACAAAACATCACTCTCTCTCTCTCACACACACACATACAGAACAAGAGCTTACTAATGTAGACACAGACACACAACCTATATGTCCAACACACACACACAGCAGAAGCTCACTCGCCCAACACACCCACACAAACACATGCATTTGCATGTGCACACATACACACACCCCCCCCCCCCCCCCCAACCCCAGACTCCTGGATTCATCCCCCACCCACAGCTGTCTCTCCCATGGCTGTATAACCAGTGCCTCAGATGCCTAGATCCTAGCCATGTCCTTTCTCAGGCTCCCTTATCCCAGACTGAACTGCACCCCCTGCCACTTGAGGCACTTGAGCCCTCCAAATGGTGCCTTTGGTGCCCCCTCTTCTGATGCCCAATAGGCCCCTTGGTACTTACCCGGGGTCTACTACTGCACATCTCACAGGTTGTAGGTTCTAGACTCTCTTCATCTCCTGCCTCACCGTCCCCCATCGAACCTAGTTTAAAGCCTGAGGTAGGAGGTCAGCCAACCTGTAAGAAAAGAAACTCTTACCTTTTGTGGAGTGATGAAGCCCATTGCGTCCCAGGAGGTCCCTTGCATGGAAGCATGGATCGTGGTCCAGGAAGCCAAAACACTCATGATGGCACCAGCTCCGGGACCACGGGTTGATTTCCCTGACACAGGTGATGTGATGCCTACTGCGACCGCTGGCCTGGAGGATTGACGAGAAGACTACCTGCGCCCCTATCTTCCTAAGCCTGGTCCCCAGAGCCCTGTAGTCACTCATAATACAGTCTGGACTACTCCTGGCCGCATCATTTGTTCCCACATGGATGAGGACCATAGAAGAGCTGTCAGAGGGCCGGATGAGGTCATGAATTCTCTCTGTGACCTCCCTGCTCCTGGCTCCTGGCAGGCAGCAGACCTCACGTGCCATGGGATCCAGATGACAGATGGGTCCCTCTGTTCCTCTCAGCAAGGATTTGCTCACAACAATGACGCCACATCCATTCTTCTGCTTACCTGGCCAGCCCTCAGCTCACTCAGTGATGGCAGCAGGGCCCTCCAGTGCACTTTCCCCCACTGCACACTCCTCCAGTGCAGCCAGGGCCTCAGATTTGTTCCCCAACTGCCCCGGGGGAGCTGCCTCTGCGGTGAGAGGTCTGGCCACTGAGGTGATCATCCTCCACTTGTTGGCTACAAATGTCCAACTCAGGATCCTTAAAATTCTGGTTTATTAGACGGATTGAAACACTGTAATAAAGTTAAATAATAAACCTTGGGGCTGGTCCCCAAATGCACACACACACACATGCGCACACGCAGTAGCGAGCTACAAGAGACAGGTATACCTATCCCACAGGTGCTGGAGTCTGCCGTCGAGGCTTCTTTCAGCGTGGTGTTATCTTCCAGAAGGGGGTCGCCGGCTGGTCCTTCTGGCTGGACAGGACGGGTGCTGGTCAAGTTGGAGATCAAGAGGGCGCCACTGAGGGTCACTTTTCACTACTTTTTATCTGTCCTTGGCTGACTTTGGTGACTCCCCAGTTTTCAGGTTTGCCCAATCCAGGGTCGCTGACCCTTGTGGGACTTCCCTCTCGGTGGCTACTGAATGGCATCTGTCAGCCCCAGGGGTCATCCACATGTACGTGCAAGTTTGGGAGTCCGTTGATGAATTTTGAATAGGGCTCTGGGAGTGGCCGATCTGGAGATATTCAGCCCAAAAGTTGGTCCCCGGCGTTGATTAACTTATTGATTTCTTCCGTTGGTTGATCTGCAGTTTCCCTAGGTGTTAATAGCCACCTGCTACTGTGTTATGCATTCAATCACTGATTCACTCGCTCTTTCAGGGGCCCGCCTGATACAGGGAAGCGGTGGTTTGATTCCTGCCCTTGTTAACATTCTTACAATGTATAACTTACTTCTGAAACTAAACACATTTAGTTGAAAGTTGAAAGGTGAGGAGTATAAAATATAAGCTACAGAAGTAATGTCATGGCACACAAATAGATAAAAATACCAAAATACAAGGGGAGATACAAAATGCACACACACAAACTTTAAAACACAATTCCTTATCTTAAAGTGAAAGAAAGAGGAAGGAAGAAAAGGTAGAAGAGGAAAAACATATCCAACGAGGGGAAAGCAACTGCAGGCAAGAGGAAAAGGGGGCTTTCTGCTACACACTCACCAGCATCTGCTTCAGGGCATTTCCTCGCAGCTTCTCTGCCAGGCATCTTGTCCTGCAGAGATTGAAAGTAGCCATCAATCTCTTCTTTAATTGCCCTGATCCCCCACAGCCTGTTCACCTCTGCCTGCAGACCCCTCACCTGCCCCTCCAGGGCCTCAAACCAGGCACATGTGGGACAGGCAAGGAAATCCCTGACCCCCACGCTACCCCCAGGCCTCAGAGGTCCTGCCAGGCAACCCCCGCAGACAGGGCTCAGGGCACTGCTGACCCATCCAAGGGGCCTGTCTGGGTGGATGTCTCATAGGAGCTCTGTGCCGGAGGCAGCAGCAGGGCAGGGGCCCTGGCTGCAGTCCGTGTCACCACCCCCATAGTAGCACCCCTCCTCGTTCACTTACCTGAAGACTCTGTCAGACGCTCCCGTGTGCTCCTGCCTACAACTGGCCTGTGATCTGCCTGCAAACTGCTCCCATGTTGGCAGTCCCTGTTTGCTGGCTCCCTGGTCACAGGCTCTTAATTTATTTGGAAGGAACCTCCACAGGTCATCCAGTCCAACCCCTGAATTTGCTAAGCATGCACTTCATCCCTGGATCGAGATCATTATTAAAGACTCTAAACAGTTCCAGACGAGGATAGACACCTGGGGAACCCCACTTTACACCTCCTCCCAACTAACTAGACATTGAGCCATTGATGACTACTCATTGACTACAATGTCTGTGTTTCCTTATGAGTGTGTATGTGTGAGACAGACAGACCCCAACAATGGCTCTGGGAATGGTGTCTGTGGAAGAGTTCTTCAAACACACAAAACAGCCCTTGGTAAAATCATCTCAGTGCCTAGGAAGTGTGTCACAGGCCAGCTGGGCACTGTGAGCGTATCAATTTTATCACAGGCGAACTGGGCCGTTTGATTCAGTTTCAGACTGAGGAGGCAAAGTTGGGAGTGGAATAAAGGCAAATTTATTATAGCTTACACACACACAATAGTTAACAGAAATATAAATGTGATAAGCAGATAAGGCATTATAAAAGAGCTAATAGTAAATAATAACAACAGATAATAATAACAGATAGATAGATAGATCAATCTGTCACAGGCCAACTGGGCACTGCAAGGGTATTAGCCACACTGGCCTGTTCAAAACAACAAATAGACAGACATGGGTTGGCAATTTATCGATAATCTCTCAATGCCAGGCGCGTGCCAAGTGATTCTAGCAAAGTCAGGCATCCCCATTTGACGCTGTCAGAGGGATTACCGGGGAAGATCCCTTGATCAGGATCCGATCCTCACTCATACCGGGGGTCCGGGTATGGGACAGAAATGACCCTTCTGTTCCCTTCTTCCTGCTGGTTACCTGATGCATGTGTTTTTTATACCTAGTCTTATGTTAATCTGTTGGCCTCAGGGCCACTCACAATGTTGCCCTATAGCTGTTACCTTATCGGATTGAAAGGTGTTAAAATTATCATAAAAGGTTACTACCCAGACTCAGGTTTATCCAATAAGCAAATTATGCTGCAGCACCTTTAGGTGTTAAATTGACATCGCTCCGCCTAAATCCCAACTCCTTTTAGGCTTCATTTGAAAATGCTTTCTAGGGATATGCTTTCCTGGAATGTGTTGTGTGCGCCAAGCAGTTAGTTCCAGTTTTTATCGCTAAGGCTGAACCCTGAGCAAAAAAAACATTAGGCCAGCTAATCTCACAGCTACAGCTTTGCCTATGGGGTCCAGTCAGTTCCATGAACAGTTAATTTATCATTTTGGTTAAACTTATGACAGACAAGTAACATTTGCAGTTTACAAACTCACAAGCTTATATTAACTAATATTACCTGTTTAGGCAAAATACCAAATGCCTCCAAGAAGCACATATTATTGCTTATTAATCCCTCTGGTTCTGGGTGTCACAGGAGTGACAAGCCATACCCAGCCTGCTAGCTCAGGGCAGGGCAGGGCAAGGCAAAGGAACAGAAGCAGCAAGGCAATTACATTGATGTAAATGCAAGGCAATTCACCTGGGGAAAAATAACCTCAGCTTTGCATCCATGATGCAGGGGTCCGAACCAGCTATCAGGACTCAGGAATGGACCGTGTGGTCATTGGCGGAATTCCCTTAAAATGTCAGCTCAGCTCAGCCAGCCAGAAAAGCCAAAGAAATGCTGGGCATCACTAAGAAGGGAATTGAAAAGATGATATATAAATCCCTGAGGTGTCCACACCTTCAATATTGTGCCCAGTGCTAGGCTCCACATCTCAAAAGGATGCAGTAGAATGAGAAAAGATCACTATGCCAGGTTCAGCTTTGCTCTGGTTTATCCCCTTTGTGCTGTCAAGCACACACAAGGGGTTGCACTGATCAGAGAGTGCCAAAATGTCATGAACTCTTTAACTGGTTTGGTCCTCTGTCCTCCTTTCAGGGTGTGAGCATGTACAATATTGAGTGGGGTTTAGCAGGAGGAACATATCCTTTGGCTGATGTCAAAAGAAGGGAAGTAGAGGGATTAGCAAGGAGGTTTTGGTACACAATACAATGGGGCCATGTGCAATGGGCTGGTTGTGTGTGCAATGGCATGTGATTGGCGGTGTGAGGATGGCACCTGTTGCCGGGCTACCAGCATATAAAAATCCCACCAGAGTGAGAGAGAGAAGTTTTGGGAGTTCTCTCTCCTGGAATTAGCTTCTCCTGCTTGTCCCTCTTCTCCTGAGAGCCTAGTGGGCTCCTGGGAGAGAGGGGGAGCCCAAGAGGGAGGTTGTGCTTGAGTTGGGTGGCCATGAGAGAGTGTGCCTGGTGCACAGAGTGAGCACCTAGCACATGAGATGTCTCAGTGCAGGCTCCTTTGATACTGGGAAGGCTGTGAGAGCAGCTGAAGGACCTTTGGCAGCTGCGACCCAGGTCTTCTGAGAGAGTCAGTATCCTGCAAATAGCAAGGGTGGCAGCAGCCACAAACAGTGCTGCCCATAGCTGAGCAGGCAGGGGACTTCAGAGATGGGAAGACTTCACACCTGAGAGCTGGGGGCTGGCTGATGTGTTCAGTGTTGGGTGAGAGTGCCTGAGAGGCAAGGATCCTTGAAGGTGCATGAAGGATGTGTGTGTGTGTTTGATTGCGAAGGGTGTGTGCAAGGACCAAGTGTCCGTTCCCAGAGGCAGAGTTCATAGGCAGTATGCCTTGCTCCATTTGAGACAGCTTGAGAGATGGGGTTTGAGAGCTGGAGGGAGGCTCCCCCTGAGGCACACCCTGAGTGTAATTACAGCAACGTTGATTGTGGTCATTATTATGTTGAGATGGCTGTTTTGTTTATTACCCCTTTGAATATTTATTTACCCTTTCCCCCATTAGTGTGTGCAAATGAGTTTTGTTTAGGGATTCAGCCAACTATTCTAGGGTCTGGTGGAGGGCCTGTGCCCACACCTGCCCCAGTCCTAAATGTAATTGTTGATTGGGTTCTCCATCAACACGTTGGCCATCCAGGTAGAACCTAAGTTGCAAAATTTGACTAGCCACTCAAGACAGAGAAGGGCAACCCAACTGATCAGGGGCTGGGAGCTATTGCCAGGCCAGGAGAGACTATAAAAAGCTGTGACTCTTCTTTTTGGGGAGGAGAAGGCTGAGGAGGGAGAAGACAGAGGTTTGTCACGTCATAGAGGGTGTGGACCAAGTGAGCAGGGACCTGTTGTTCAACCATGCCACAGAAGACTGGCACCAGGGGGCTCTCATTAGCAAGGCAGGGGGTAGGGACTATGCACTGGGATGGGGAGGGGGCACTGGGTGTCGCAGGCCTGGGGGCTGCTAGCGGCTGGGGCTGTGGGAGCTTGGAGAGCTGGTGAAGCACTGGTTCTGGGACGGGGGGAGGAGGGAAGAGCTGTATCCTGGTCCTCCCCAAACCATGCTGCCAGATGTTGTGGTCTGGGAGCTGACCTTGCTTGGGAAGATGAGGTGAAAAAGGCATTGAGTACTTCAGCCTTTTCTGCATCCTTTGTCATTAGCGGCAATGTGGTGGTGACAGGTTTAAAATGAACCAGAGAAAGGATTTTATGGTGCAACGTGTCATTAGCATGTGGGATTCATGGCCACGGTTGGGGGTGGAAGCAGAGAGCAGAGCTGGGGTCGACTGCATGAATTCATGGATGATGGATCTATTGATGGATCTATTAATGGCTGTTGAACAGGACAGCTGGAGAAGTTTCCTCAGGCATCTCTGGCCCTCTTACAGTGGGTACCAGGGAGAGGGGGCTGCATCTGCAGATCAGGGATCGTGCCAGTGCAATGTACCATGTGTTGGCTCCCAACGGGAAGAATACTGTGTGTATGCAAGGTGTAATAGAGGAAGACTTTGAAGCTGGGTGTCTCTAAATCTGTTCCTGGCTGGCTATTCCCTGGCTTGCCCTGTGCATGTGCTGCCCTATGCAGTGCCTGATCTACACCCCTGCCCTTGCTTGGACCCACTGTGGGGTCAGGAGGGGCCTTGTCCAGCTGGATGAGGGAGACCTGGGGCACTGGGGCAGCTAGGGTCAGTGAATGGTGTTGGGGGGAGGCTGGGAGGGAGGGAGGGGACCAGCTAGGGGTTCCTGTGCCCCAAACCCCCAGCTCTGTCCCAGATGGACCCAGGACCAGCTGTGCCAGCAGTGGAGGAGTGCACTGTGGGATAGCCACAGCAGGACTATGCTTTTCACGTAGGTAGTAGTGTTGAGCCCCAGCTCAAGTCTGGGATCGTGTCCGGTATGCAAAAGCCAATAAAGATACCAGGGGTGAAAGTATAAAGATTTATTGCTAGCAATACAAGGTGCAAGCGGAATAATTTCACGTAACAAGCACACAGAGTCTTAATTATGAGCATCTTTTATACAGGAGTATTGGACCTTCATAAGCATTCTTGTTTGCTAATTGGTTATAAGGGAGTGACGCAAGGAGTTCTTTACTGAGCATGTCTCTATACCTGTGTTTTAGCTATGTATCTCATTTCCATACATGTATGTTTCATTAGCATACTTTCTCCCCACCTAGGGGTGTGAATCTTAATATTTAAATCAGCTCTTTGCCCTACTCCACTAATTCTGTTTTTGTTTTCAAGTCTCCTTTATCTAAGACTGTCTTCTCCTTATCATTGCAATTGAGCATTAGTTACAGAACAGAGACTTTTGCTTGGGCTATGTGTAATGGTTTCTAGGTCAAACCTAACAGTCACAGCTGGAGATATTCCGAGCTGGAAATATGGAGAGCTGGAGATAGGTAGACATGGAGATATTCACAGGGGTATTCAATTTGAAGCAATTATTAGTACAATTAACTATTAGGAAACATTCAGAAGCATTAGCTGTTGCCTGAACCTGTACGGAAAACATGTCTCTATTCTTCTCTTTTACAATAGTCTCCCACTTATATATATTCTGATATGTACTTTTCTTCTCTACATTCTTCAGCATAGTATAATTTTGTAAAATTTTTAAAGGGGTTGGTACTGCTGAAACAAGCTTAGCAGGGGGCTGGAGGGTGTCCACAAGGTGCTGTGGAGATGAAGGACCAGGAGGGCAGTGTGCAGGATGTCTTGAATAAACAGGGGCTAGGGGCAATGGGGCTGGGACTTGATGGTCTACTCCAGCGCCCCGGTGACCCCACGATGGCTGTGTTTACTGTGGGCATGCCCAGGCCCCCTTGTCACCTGAGCTGTGCCTTGGAGCTGCATGCTCACAGGGCAGCTGCTGAGCCAGAGAGTGGAGACATTGCCTAGGGTCAGGAAAAATCTAGTTAGGGAACTCTTGGGAGGGGCTGGATGTGTATAAATCAGCAGGTCTGGATGCTTTTCATTCGAGGGTACAGAGGGACTTGGCAGAGGTCATAGCAGGGTCCCTGGCCAGGCTGTATGAATGCTCCTGGTGCTCTGGCCAGGTCCCAGAGGACTGGAAAAGGGCCAATGTGGTCCCACCCCCAGGAAGGAAGTGGACAGGGAGAACGAAGGGGACAGCGATGCAACTGGACCTGAAGACAGCGAGGAGGACAACAGGATCAGCAGCAGTGGAAGTGACAGCGACAAGGACTGTGAATGAACTGAGAAGGGGCTGGGACTAAGGGACTGTTTGGGTTAGGGAAGGGCAGGGGGGCGGGGGCGGTTATTGTAACGGGTGTGCGGGTTTATTAAGGTGGTTTTAAAAAAAGGTGTGATGGAAGTCTATGATAGAGGATGTATATATATAACTAAATATATAGGGATAGATATATTTTAATTAAAAATAAAAAATTCCTGTTGTTTATGACAGCTGGAGCAGGCGGGCCCAGACCAGGTGCTGCAGGGTCTCCGACCCCTGTGTACGGTGGGCCGGGGCTAGGGCAGGGGCTGTGCGCTCCTGCCTGCGCTGGTCTCCATGGGGCTGCCGTGGTCTCTGCGCCCAGGCTGCTGCCCCCCAGCATCAGCTCCGGCCCCTCCTCGGGGTAGAAGGGCAGCCTGGAAGCTGCGCTGGTGCATCCACACCCGGCCCCTGGGGCCTGCCCACCGACTCATGCCACACACAGAGGCTTGGGGAGCTGTGGTGGGGTCTTGTGGGGAGGGGGTGCTGACCCAGCCTGTGACAGTGCCCCCAACCTCCCTATGAGGCCTGTGGGCCCGTACAATTGCCCACGGATGAAGAGAAGAGAGACAGCCCGCCCCGCGTGGGCAGAGGCCTGGGCTGCAAATGTACTGGTACCACAGGAAGACATCTGGGACCTGGCCAGAGCACCAGGAGCATTCATACAGCCTGGCCAGGGACCCTGCTATGACCTCTGCCAAGTCCCTCTGTACCCTCGAATGAAAAGCATCCAGACCTGCTGATTTATACACATCCAGCCCCTCCCAAGAGTTCCCTAACTAGATTTTTCCTGACCCTAGGCAATGTCTCCACTCTCTGGCTCAGCAGCTGCCCTGTGAGCATGCAGCTCCAAGGCACAGCTCAGGTGACAAGGGGGCCTGGGCATGCCCACAGTAAACACAGCCATCGTGGGGGTCACCGGGGCGCTGGAGTAGACCATCAAGTCCCAGCCCCATTGCCCCTAGCCCCTGTTTATTCAAGACATCCTGCACACTGCCCTCCTGGTCCTTCATCTCCACAGCACCTTGTGGACACCCTCCAGCCCCCTGCTAAGCTTGTTTCAGCAGTACCAACCCCTTTAAAAATTTTACAAAATTATACTATGCTGAAGAATGTAGAGAAGAAAAGTACATATCAGAATATATATAAGTGGGGGACTATTGTAAAAGAGAAGAATAGAGACATGTTTTCCGTACGGGTTCAGGCAACAGCTAATGCTTCTGAATGTTTCCTAATAGTTAATTGTACTAATAATTGCTTCAAATTGAACCAAGGTAGAAGAATCCTTTGTAACAAGACCAATCAAATATCCTATGTATACACGCATACCATCCTTCCTCGAGGATGGTTTCTGGCCTGCGGGAGAATGATATATTCATACCTTCCAGCAAATGCTACTGGGGGACCATGCACCATTGCCCGGGTAACTGCAGCTCTCCCGAGGAAATCTGACCTAATGCACACTGAACAAACCCCTCTTGGTGGGAGGTTTAAACGAGCATACACTGCTCTCACGGCTGATTGTGATGAGAATGATTCCCCCGGACTATTATCTAAGGCAGAATACATAGCATTAGCTGCATCTATGGTGGGGGTTCCGGGTCTTGCTGTAAGTAATAGCAGAAATCTTAATGCAGTAGCCTGTGTTTTAGCAAAAGGACTAAATGCTACATCCCGAGCGCTCTCAGCCCTGAATGCTGAACAAAAACAATTAAGGGACTCTGTCTTAGAGAATAGAGCCGCTATTGATTATCTCTTGTTACGACACAATCTTGGGTGTGAAACTTTAAAAGGAATGTGCTGTTTCAACCTCACTGATAATTCTGTACTAATTGAAGACAAAATTGGTGCCTTACAACGATTGGCACAGACGTTGAAAGAATCATCTGGCTTAGACTTGTCCTGGGCTGGGCAAGACTCTGGTCAGGGATGTCTGGGGGAGTCCCTCAGTGCCACAGAGGCTGGTGTGGGGTGGCCAAGAAGGATTTCCATTTCTAATCCTAGCCCAAAAAGAGTTCCTTATTCAAGCCGTTGTCCTTAGTACAGTCGCTGGGGGCAGTGCGCTCCGAGTTGACAGCGTGGCAGGGCCAAACCATGCTTTGGGCCGGACAATACTGTTGTGGGGATGCCTGGGAGAATCGCCCTGTGCCGCAGAGTCATAGAGCGGGGTGGCCCAACAAGGATTTCCATCTAATCCCGACCCAAATAACAGTTCCTTATTTGAGCCATTATACTTAGCACAGTGGCTGGGGGGCTGTCAGATGGCAGCTGGGCACAGCCAAACCGTGTCTTGGGCTGGGCAAGTCTTTGGTCAGAGATGTCCACAAGAGTCTTCCGGGGGCACAGAGGTATGCCATGGGGTTTCCCAAGAAGGATTTCTTGCTGTAATCCTAGTCGAAAAGCCTGTTCCTTATTCAGGTCCATATATCTAGCATAGTGACTGGGGTGCTGTCAGTTGGCACCCTGGCATGGCCAAATCGCCTTTTGGGCTGGGCAAGTCTCTTGTCAGAGATGTCCAGGAGAGCTCCCTGGTAGCACACGGGTAAATCAATGAGTGGCCCAAAAAGGATTTCTACGTATAATCCCAGCCCAAAAGCCAAGTCCTCATTCAAACCAATGCATTTCATACAGTGGGAATGAGGGGCTGTCAGTGGCAGCCTGGCGCTGGCAAGCTGCGCTTTAGGCCAGAGCAAGACTCTGGTTAGAGGTGTCCAGGAGAGTCCCCCAGTGGCACAAAGAGATGGTCTGGGGTGGCCCAAGAAGGATTTCTGGGTATAATCCCAGTCCAAAATCCAGTTCCTTATTTGGGTACATGTATTTAGCACAGTGGTTGGGATGGTGGTGTCTGTTGGCAACCAGGCATGGCCAAACTGCAGTTTGAGCCAGGCAAGTCTCTGGTCAGAGATGTCTAGGACAGTCCTCCGGTGTCACAGAGGCATGGAGAGGGCTGGCCCAAGATGGATTTGTGGCTAGAATCCCAGCCCAAATTCCAGTTCCTTATTCAGGTCCCCATATTTAGCACAGTGGCAGGGTGCTGTTAGTTGGCACCCTGACACTGCCAAACTCCGTTTTGGACTGGGCAAGTCCATGGTCAGAGATTTCCAGTAGAGTTCCCTGGAGGTTGTCTAAAAAGGGTTTCTAGCTATAATCCCAACTCAAAAGCCAAATCCTTATTCAAGCCTATGCAGTTAGTAGAGTTAGTAGAGAGGCACAGAGGTGTGTTCTGGGTGGCCCAAGGAGGATTTCTGGGTATATTCCAAACCTAAAATCCAGTTCCTTATTCAGTTCCATTACTTAGCACAGTGGCTGGGGTGCTGTCTGTTGGCAGCCTGGCCCGGCCAAACCGTACTTTGGGCTGAGCAAGTCTTTGTTCAGAGATGTCCAACAGAGTCCCCCTGTGCCACAGAGGCATGGCTTGAGGGTGGCCCGAGAAGGATTTCTGGGTATAATCCCAGCCCCAAATCTAGTTCCTTATTCAGGTCCAGATACTTAGCACTGTGTCTCGGGGGTGGTGTCAGTTGGCAACCTAGTGTGGCTAAACTGCTTTTTGGGCTGGGCAAGTCTCTGGTCATAGATGTCCAGGAGAGTCCCCCGGTGGCACAGAAACATGGCCTGGGGTGGCTGAAGAAGGATTTCTAGGTATAATCTAAGGCCAAAATCCAGTTCCTTATTCGGTTCCATGTATTTAGCACAGTGGCCGGGGTGCTGTCTGTTGGCAGCCTGGCATGGCCAAACCGCCCTTTTGGCCTGGCAAGTCTCTGCTCAGAGATGTCCAGGAGAGTCCCTCAGTGGCACAGAGGCATGGAGAGGGCTGGCCCAAGCAGAATTCCTAGCCATAATTCTGGCCCGAATGCCAGTTTCTTATTCAAGCCTTTATACTTAGTATAGTGGGCATGGGGGCTGTTAGCTGGCAGCCTGGCACGGCCAAACTGTGCTTTGGGACAGGCGGGACTGGTGAGGGGTCTTTCGGACAGTCCCCCAGTGGCATTGACTGGAAATTTGGGGTGGCCTAAGAAGTATTTTACCCCATAATCCTATTCTAATCTGACCTTCATTTAGGGCTCTGTACTTGATGTGGGATATTATTTTACATATTAATTAGTACATATGCACAGCTAATGAAATTCTCTCTTTAGGATGTGTAATTCATAGTTTCATGGTTGGTCGGGTCGGAAGGGACCTGAACAGATCATCAAGTCCGACCCTCTGCCATGGGCAGGAAAGTGTGCTGGGGTCATATGACCCCGGCAAAGTGATTATCTAGCCTCCTTTTGAAGACCCCCAGGGTAGAAGCGAGCACCACTTCAATAATAGCAAGTTTTTACTGGGTCCAGATTAGGTTTGAAAAAGGAACTAGGAATAAGGATCTGGAAATAAGGAACTGAGAATAAGCAACCAAATTGCAACCAAAGTGCTGGCTAGGGAAGTAATTATTAGGGCTGTGCGAAATTTCAGCACCAGTTTTGTTTTGGCACGGTTTCGACCTGTTTTGAGGTTGAAACAGCAAAATTGAAACAGAACAGATATGGTCAAAACACCTTCAAAACAAAAAGAGGCAAGTCAAAACATTTCGCCGTTTCAACGCTGTTTCGGTGTTTCGCCCATAGGCTATAATGGGGAAGGACAAAACAGCCTCTAACTTTGTAATTTCTGACCTGATTTGGATGAAACCTGCAGGAATGGTAGCCCCTGCTGAGGCCATAAAGCCTGCCAAGTTTCAAGGAGACAGGTGCAGGAGGTTTGGGGGAACCTTCACCCCAAATTCTTGAAAGCAAAACTGTTTCAACGGAACAAAATGGAACAGCTGTTTCAAATCGAAACAAAATTCGAAACAAAATGCTTTTCTGTCAAAACATCTAGACACTGGTCCAAACAACACTGCTGTTTCACCCAGCCCTAGTAATTATGCCATAAAGGCTATCCAGCTGCAAAAAGAGACCATTGGCTACAAAGTTACTGCTTGAACATGTGTAACCCTTGCTTTCTATCCACCTGTAATCTATAGATTTATAGATTACAGTAATCTGTAGGTGTATGGTAGGACTCTGGAAGCATTGGAGGCACTGCCAACATGAACGACCCAAGCCCCTGGCTGCTGGTGGGGCAAGGCGGCAGTGGGAGCGCAGCAGTGGTGAGCAGGGAGCTCCCGCAGATGCCGCCAGCACTGTCGGCGGTGGGCACCAACCAGGGGTCAGCAATCACCTGCAGGCGCCACCAACAGTGGCCAGCAGGGATCGCTGACCGTCCCCAGACACTGCCAACACTGTTGGTGGCGCCTTTTTGTAGGGGGTGCACTGCCACGCTCAGAGGGTGCACATGCACTTGTTACCCCTGACTGCCAAGATGCTCAAGTAGGCAAGATTTTTGTTTTACAAAGCTAAAACCGATGTGCCTTTACTTCCAATAGCTACAGAACTAAAGAAGCAGCAGAAATTGATTAGTTTTTGCCTAATTGCTGGATTATTGAATAGAGAATGCATGATATAGCTTGTTTACTTTTCATTCCATCCAGGAGGAGCACACACGAACTGCTGCAGCTTCCTGAGCCTGACGAAGGGTTTTTGAACCCGAAAGCTTGCTTAATAACTATTCTCCAACCATTTGGGTTGGTCTAATAAAAGATATCAAATTCACCCAAGGAACCTTGTCTGATATAGCTAGGTAGTGCACCTCCCAATAAACTTTTTTTTTTTGTTTCAATCTTAAAATGAATAATATCTCCTTAGGCCCATGGAGGCATCTGTCAGACAGAGCTGTTGTCTTGGAGTTTGAAGCCAAGATGTAGCAGAAAGGTCCCCAAAGCTCATCCAGCTCTCCCCCTTCTCCCCCATTCTGTCCATCCATGAGGCTACTCATGATACCGGAGTAATCCTGAGCAGATCCAAATTGGCTCCAGGGCTCCAGGCACCAAGGATGAAGGGGCCTGGGTCTCCAGTCATGTTCTCATCCAGCCTCCTGGTCAAGGTGAAAGATCCTGTTGTGCATCATCAAAGAATCCACTTCAAAGCATCTCAAAGATAAAGTGCTGTCCCGAACCAGCCAGCATGGGTTTGTCAAGAGCAAGTCATGCTCAACCCATCCCATGTCCTTCTGTGACGAAGCAGAGAGCCCTGTCGACAAGCAGGGAATAACAGACGTGATGTATAAGTAGGTCAGCCAGGCTTTTCATGCTGTCTCCTGGGTCATTTCTATAATGAAAATAAGGAAATCCCAAGTAGGTGAGACTACCATTAGGGGTCCAATAACTGGTGGGCTGCCATCAGGAGCTCAGACTCTCACTGAGAGGAGGTATTGTGGGGGGGTCCCAGAAATCCGTTTTCAGTTTGGTTCCGTTCAGTGTCTTAAATGATGTCTAGAAGGATGGACTCGTGCACAGACACAGTAAGCTTGCAGGTAACACCAAGCTAAATTGGGTAGTATGCACTTTGGAGTATGAGATGAGGATTAAAAATAAAATAATCCCTGCACCGCACCGGAGCCAGTTCAGGACTACCCACAGCAGAGCCAGTTTACCGCAGCACGCCAGAAGCAGGTGTTCCAGGACTGAGCACGTGACAGAGGCCACCAGCTCTGTTCATGGGGGCTGCGTGTCCTCACCAGCAGATATAGAACTGAGCTACTTCTGGGGTCTTAGCTGGCCAGGGTCACTCCCTGAGTAGCTAAACTGCCTGTAGCTGGGCTTCTACTGCAGCCTGCCTGCTCTGGCTGAAAAAGCCAGACCATGTTGTCTGTCGCTTTCCTGTGAGGTCACTGCCCATCAGGCTGGGTAATATCTTTTCTGTGTACAACCCTGTCAGTCTGTCCCTTGTCCCAAGACTTCTTTGCTGGTTGTGAGCTGAGCTAGGGACTCTTCATTTCATGCATGTGTAGCACTGGGCCCCTGAAGTCTTGGTGTGTTACTGCAACACTTAGGCAATTGGGTAGCACCGTGCAGTGTGTGGCAGGCCAGTAGGGGGCGCTCCTGCGTGAAGCCGCCCACCTCCCTGCGCCCGACCACGTTCCAGGCTCCGAGTGCCTCCCTTAGGGTGCCTCCCGTCCGGCCGACCCTTCCCCGGAGCACACCCGCTAGCCTGGGGGTCCCGCTGCCACCATCCAAGGCTCTGGACTCACTTCTGGCTCTGTGCACCTTGGAAAACACAGGCCTGATCGTCCAATGGGTGCTAGACCCAATACAGGCACTTGGGGCACTTCCCCAAGTCAGGGGCTGATTAGGAAGCCTCCCTTAGTCCACCGACCTAAGGGGCCTCCTTGGCATAATTTAGACCCACCCCTCAATAAGTCTCCCACACCGGTCACAAGGAGAACTTTATTGATTACAGGGGTAGGGCGGAAACAGGGTAAAAGGGTAGAACAATATCAGAGGAATATCA
>NW_005842753.1:530089-535875 GCF_000455745.1 Alligator sinensis | reverse complement strand
CCGCCCCAATCGAACCTGCCAATACTGGCTACAAACCGTCCAATCTGCATGGCATCCCTGGCTACCTGGGCCCGCGCGCAGGGCTGGGTCTTTCCCCCCCCTGCCCAGGTGACCAGAGCATCGCCTCCCAGGCGCCAGGCTTTTGTCTGCAGACAAGGAGTGAGATCCCCGCTGTGAGAGATTCAACAGCAGCCTCTCAGGCCGGCTGAGACAGGTCTCTGGAGAGGGGCACCGACAGGGCATTTCTGCCACACAGTGTACATCATGTTAACCCTTAATGTCTTATCTGCATTTCAGGTTATCATCACCTGGACGTTCTGATCACTGCAACTGTTGATGATGAGGAGACCCATAAGTACTTCATGATTGCCAAGGTGGATGACTTTGTGTTTGTCAACTACCACAGCAACACCCAGGAGTTCAGACCCACCCAGAAGTGGGTGAAGTGGGCTTTGGGCGATGACTATGTGCAGGAACAGACCTGGGAGTTTCAGGGGTATGATAGAGGTGCCAAAGCCCACATAAAGAGGTGGATGAAGCTGTATAATCAGACGGGCGGTGAGTGCCCCAGGCTTGTTCTTCACAAACCTGTACACTGAAAGTGTTCACAGCTGCCATGAAGTGCCCCCAGTGTCTCGGGTCTTCCTGGAAGCTTGCGTACTTCTAGCTGTGTCTGCCTGGGTGTGGGTGCAGAGAACCAGGACAGACTGAGCAGGCTGGAAGCTCATCTCTGGAAAGAAATGAAGAGAAGGCATTGGCTAGAAGTAGGCCTGGGCTTCTGAGCCAAGTCCTGTGTTCAGACAACCAGGTCCTTGGGCTTGTGCTCTTTACATGTAGGGCCTGAGAAATTCCTCCTGAGATGTTGGGGGATGGAAACAGAAATTCTGGAGGCATTGGCAGAAATAGTTTCAAGCCCTGGGTGGGGAGGGGAGTTCCCAGGGGCTGGAAAAAGGCTTACACTGTGACTGTCTTTAGCAAGTGGGACCTGGGGGATTTGAGAATGGCAGCCTGACTGTGTTACTTGGGGAGTTCCTGGTGTGAATCGGGACTCTGTAATCACCTGGAGGAGGGAGGTGAGTTTTGTAGCAGCCAGGATGGGTATGCTATGAACAAATTGTGCCAAGCCGCCTTGACTTCTCCTTTTGACAGGGTAACCAACTTGATGAGCAAGGGACATGCAGTAGGTATAATGTACGTGGACTTTACTGAAGCTTTTGACATGGCATTCTTCTAAGTAGAGAAATCAGGGCAGGTAGCATTGCTGTGAGATAGCCACATAAGTTCCTACATGTGGATCAATGCCTGAGGTCACATGCTGGCCTCAGGCCCAGCAGGAGAGGAGGATTGAGTGGAGGTTCCACACAGGTCTGGGCTGTCTCAGGTGCTGTTCAGCATGTTTTATCAATAACTTCAGTGTAGAAATAAAGCACTTCCTGATCCAATTTGAAGATGACCAACTGGGAGAGACAGCAGCAGCTTTGGGAGGATAGGACTAGAATTCACCAGGATAAACCAGAGAATTGGGCACTAGACAAAAAATGAAATTTGGCAGAGACGAATGTCAGGGCCCTGCTACACATTCAGATGAAAGCTGGATAGGAACCAGCTTTAAAGTTATTAGGCATTTTCAAGCACTAATGTGGTAGCTGTTTGGATCTTTTTGTAAATGGATAGACATTTCTGTGGTGTAATAATAACTTTGAACATGTGGCCAATCTAAATTTGTGCAACGAACTAGTTAATTGTGTGATAACTTTGCATGTGTTGATGGTCTTAATTTATTGCTCAATTAATTGCATACTTGTGTAATATGTGTAACCCGTGGGAGGGGCCTCAGGTATTGTGCCTAGGGAAGAGAACCCAAGTGCACAGACTGGCTAGTGGGTAGCTGGCCAGGCTGTAGCACAGCCAAAATGTAACTGGGGAGGAATGGGGAGGCAGTGGATCCCGTGGAGGTGGGTGTAGCCAAGACCTAAGGCTGCTGGCTGGATGCTCCGTCCTGCTGGAGAACAGTGTATGATATGGGAGATTGCCATGTGCTGACCAGATGCTTCTGTGCAGGGCTCCAGGTCGAGCAGATCCATGTGGGCTGCTCGCTCAACGGTGATGTTTTGGGGGGCCAGAAATTCCAGTACGCCTACAATGGGGAGGATTTCATCAGCTTCGACATCCAGCAGCAAACATGGGTGGCGGCTGTGCCAGTGGCACATCACCAGAAGCTGTGGTGGGACAGTGGCAAGACCTGGACCCAGTTTGTGCAGTGGTACCTGAAGGAGAAGTGTCTGCAAACCCTGAAGAGCTTGCTGCAGGAGGGAAAGGCCATCCTGGCCCAGAGGGGTGAGCAAATGGTCCTGGTGACACAGGCACAGGGCTTTTAGTGCACAACAGGCCTTGCACATGTATATTGTTGCTCAAGGCTGTCCTAGGACCCAGCCTTGTTGCTAACTCTCCCTGTTCTCTTGCCACCCCACAGTTTCCCCCGTGGTGTCGGTGTCCCACAGAGATGCTCCCGCTGGCTCCTCCACCCTTTCCTGCCATGTGAGGGGCTTTTACCCACGTCCTATCCATGTCTCGTGGGTGCAGGAAGGAGGGGAGATCCTCCCAGAGACCTTCACCAGTGGGATCCTTCCCACTGCCAATGGCACATTCTACCTGTGGACAACCCTGGAGCTGGCCCCCATGTCCACCATGCGCCGCTACGCCTGCCAAGTGGAGCACAGCAGCCTACCGGAGCCCTTGCTTACCTGGGGTGAGGGGCTGTCCCAGTCCCTGCTGAATGATGGAGTGGGGGAGGGACCAGCTTCAATGTGAGATCTCAGGCATCCCTGTCCATGTGCAGTGTTCAGTGCTCTCGTCCAGGCACTTCTGCACCCCAGAAGCACGGTTCTCAGCCTGGGCAACGTCCCGTGGCAGGGAGTTACACAAGCCAACATGTTCACATTCAGGGTGAGGGCACGGTCTGGGTGGTGGAGGCTGAAAGCAGAGGTTCAGCATCCTGTCATCAGAAGGTGTATCCATAGCTGCCCCCAGTAACTTCTCTTCTCTACCCCGCAGTCCCTGATGAGACGGGCATCCTGTCCCCTGGGGTCCTGGCTTCCCTCATTGTAGTCGGAGGCATGATTCTGGTTATTGCTGTCCTGGGCTATGCCATCGTCTGGAGGAAAAAGTCAGCAGGTAAGAGGACGTTTGGAGCATTAAGGGAAGAGATAGTAGAAGACAGAGTGACAGCTAGGGCACAGCTGGGGGCGGGGCAAGCGGGGAGCTGTGCACTAAGCCATCATCACAGACAACCTGACAGCAGTGAGAGCCCAGGGAACCCTCTAGCACCAACCCCACAGCTCCCTCGGTGTGTGCACATTGGCCCGTTGCACATGCCAAGAACAGGAGAAGACAAGTCACAGCAGTGGCGTTCCTACAAGGGCTTGTCTTGGGGACCAGGAAGCACCCTGGTGTGGAGCCTTTCTAGGAATCTGTCGGCCCACAGCTTGTCTCCTGAGCACCATTTGCCCCTGTTACCAATCACGTGATGGGGACAGGCAGTTCATGTGGGTGAAGAGGGCCCTCACAGCTGACCCTAACTGCAGGCATCCTAAATTCCTTGCCCTGGTGGCTCTGGTGATACCTGCTGGCAAACGAGACTGGGACAGAGGCCAGCCTGTACCCTCCTGCTGCTGCAGACAGACTGAGCTGTGGCACTCAGGAGTGCGAGTTCCTTGCAGCGAGGCTGCCTGAGTCTGCAGAGAGCCTGAGCTGATTGCTCTGGGGCAGGTCCCATGTGCCCCATGCCCTGCACCCTTGGTCTGTGCCACTGGCTGGGGCACCAGTGTTTCTGTTGTTGAGACACGGCCTGTGGGTGAACCTGGGGCATTGTCTGCTCTTGGGCACATTGGGGAGGATTAGCCGCGTCCCCAGTTCCTCTTCAGTGATGAACCTTTCTCTCTGCTTGGCTTCCAGGCATCGCCAAACCTGACTACAGTCCAGCGAGCAGTGAGTAACACCCTAGCCCCCATCCCAGGGTTAGGGGGTTGGTTCCCTTGTCTTGCTGGGATGCTGTAAGCCATTGCTGCCTCTAAATAGTGTTTCCCTACTTGACAGCTGAGAGCTGAGACTGTTCCAAGTTGGCCTTCTCCAGGGCCAACAACTGACAACCAGGGACCCCCCCGGCTCAAGACAGCAGGACCCCAGAAATGCCACCATCTATGCCCCTCTCCAGAAACCTGTCCCTACCAGCGTGAGAGGCTGGTGTTGAATTCCTCAGGGAGGGGGATCTCCCTCCCTGCTAACATGACAAAAGCCTGGTGCCTCGGAGGCGGATGCTCTGGTCCCCTGGGGAGGGGGACGGAAGAGCCCCGTTCACCGGCCCAGGTAGCCAGTGATGCTTTCTAGATTGATTGGCTTGTGGCCAGCACTGGCAGCTTCGATTGGACCAGGCTGCTGAGGTCAGAAAGGTTATTTAAAGGCCCGGTCCAGGAAGAAGGGCAGCCATTAGCCATGTGGTCACCCAGGTGAATCTGAAACTGGGAGAGGAGCTTCACCATCTGAACCTGGCTCTCTCCTCATCACCGCATGCTCCAAGAGTGCCCTGCCTCTGGAAGGAACCTCCAACCACCTCTGGACGATGCGTGTGAGTAAGCTACTCGAGATCAGACTAGATATTTAGCTTACAGTAACTCAGATGCGTGATCAAAAGGCTACCTCAGCCGTACTGGTTTGTTTTATGGGATCCCTCTGGATCTTCCATGATACTGACCTACCTTTTACCCTGTTTCTGCCCTACCCCTGTAATGAATAAAGTTCTCCTTGTGACCGGTGTGGGAGACTTATTGAGGGGTGGGTCTAAATTATGCCAAGGAGGCCCCTTAGGTCGGTGGACTAAGGGAGGCTTCCCTAATCAGCCCCTGACTTGGGGAAGTGCCCCAAGTGCTTGTACTGGGTCTAGCACCCATTGGACGATCAGGCCTGTGTTTTCCAAGGTGCGCAGAGCCAGAAGTGAGTCCAGAGCCTTGGATGGCGGCAGCGGGAACCCCAGGCTAGCGGGGGTGCTCCAGGGGAGGAGTCGGCCGGATGGAGGCACCCCAGGGAGGCACTCGGAGCCTGGAAGGTGGTTGGGAGCAGGGAGGTGGACGGCTCAACACAGGAGCGCCCCCTACTGGCCCGCCACACCTGCTGCGTGGGGTGGACTTTGTCTCCACATCTCAGGCTCTTGCATCGCAGACAATTGTTCTCCTGCTGTTTGTTCATCTCTTGGCACAGGTGGCCAGGACTGTCTCCAAGCAGTCATTTGCCTGTGGCTCTCTTCAGCTAGTTCGTTCATTTATTCATACACAAGCTCCCCTTTTCCCAAAAAGCAGCATGCCTCCACTTTTTTTCTTTAAAGCCAGCAGAGGGGTGGTGATAGGACCATAGGATGCTAGGAAAGTAGGGACCTCCTGAGGTCACATCTAGTCCAACCCTGCAGGCTTCAGACATGGCCAGTAGCTGCCAGACCACACTGGACAGTGCAGATGAGCAAAGCCTGAGCTATGAATGATGTGTGTTTATGCTGGTAGGCAAGCCAGAACCAGTAGGCTCACAGTTACATCACAAACTGTAGCCTGGGAAAGTGGAATAAGAATCTGTTTATAGAGCCTTTAATATCAGACATTGCAAAGAAGAAATAGCTGCTTTTTGGATGGGTCTCACAGCAGCCAGGAGCAGCCACTGCTGCTCTCTTCTGGTTACCCGCTCTGCGTGACACGTGGCCTGGCCAGCAGAGCAGAAGCAACAGGACGGGGCAAGGAGAGTTC
>NW_005842753.1:524759-530058 GCF_000455745.1 Alligator sinensis | reverse complement strand
GGAAAGAGAAAAGAAGGCCATGAGCCTCCAGAGCCATACTTTTCTCAAGGGTACAGGCCCCAGCGAAATGGTCCCTTCCAAGTGCACAGGACAACTCATTCAGTCCTATTCCCAATGTCTCAGTGAAAAATAAATATGAATATTTATTTAAATGAGCCACATACACATATTGGGTACAAATGGGATCTCGGAAAGACCTCTGCAAAATCAAGGCAACCTGCTGCCAGACTGCAGACCAGCTTCCTCCTCTCTTGCTTTCTCCCCTCTCCTACCCTGGCTAATAAAAGTGAGACTGCATCTTGTCCTGGTGTGGGGAGCTGGATAGGCTGACAGACAAGTGCTTATGTTTATGCTTTGGTATGTTAATAAAAGTTTGGTTGCTGCATCTGACATGGGTGGTAGGAATGCCTTCCCTACCAAGAGGGAATGGAAGATCAGTGGGAAATGAGACTGTATCATGACAAAGGGAATCAGTAATGAACATGTAACTCCTGGAGATCTGTCTTGGCTTCCAAAGGAGCCCTGATCGCAGACAGGCTGGAGTCTTGTCTCTCAAAAGACTGAACAGTGCTGGGTTTCTGGTATGAGCTCAGGGCAGGACTGTCCCTGACTAAACCATCCCAGCCACATGTCTGTCCAACGTGCCCTTGAAAACTTCCGAGGATGGAGACTCCCCTGGGCAGCCTGTCCCAGCGCTCGACCACCTTCAGAATCACAAAACTCCTCCTCCGTCTCCCCTGCTGCAGCTGGAGCCCACTGCTCCTCGTCCTGTCCCCTGCGGCCACAGACACAAAAGCCGTCTCCCTCCACTCTGTTACTGCCTTTCAGGGATTTGAAGGCAGTGATCATCACCTCCCCCCTCAGTCTTCTCTTCTCCAGACTCAGTTACCCCAGTTTATTACCTAGCATCAATCTTGCCTCCCTGATCATGTAGCTCTGTGCCTGACTCTTCACATCTTGAAGTGCAGGGCCCAACACTGGACACGTGGCTCCAGGGGAGGTCTCTCCAGTGCTGAATAGAGCAGGACAATCATTGCCCTTGTTTTGCAAATGACTCTCCTGAGCATACAACCCAGGAGACTGCTGGCTTTGTTCGCAACAAGAGTCTGCTGGCTCGTATTGAGCTCCTGGTCTGCTGCAGCCCATCCAGTTGTTCCCCAGGCTGCAATTCTGCGTGCAGTTATTCCCTCCCAAGTTCAGGAGTTTGCACTGGTCCATGTTGAATCTCACCTGATTGATTGCAAACCATGTCTCTGGTTCATCCAAGTCATTCTGCTCTCCACTACGTCTGCAACTCCACCCAGCTTGGTGTCATCTGCACATTTCATAGACTCCTAGAAAATTAGGGTTTATGGATTCATAGATGCTAGGGTGGGAAGGGACCTAAACAGATCATTGAGTCTGCCCCCCTGCCTAGGCAGAAAAGAGCTCTGGGGTCAGATGACCCCAGCCAGATGCCTATCCAATCTTTTCTTGAAGACCCCCAGGGTAGGGGAGAGCACCACCTCCCTCGGCAGCCCATTCCAAGTTTTGGCCACCCTTACTGTGAAGTTTTTCCTGATGTCTAGCCTAAATCTGCTGTCTGTTGGTTTGAGCAGACGGGAGTCGGGGGGCTCGTGGCAGAGCCCCCCCATGGAATGTGAGGCACTGGGGGCAGCAGGGATCTCCTCCCTCCCACAACCCGACAGCACCTGGTGAACACCAGGGCTTTTTTTTTAAAGTACCTAGCTGGGGCAGCCATGGGGGGCCTGGGGGGATTTTTCCGAAGATTTGGAGAGCTTTGAATTGATTTGGACCTGTAATTGGTCCCATGATTCGATTCAGATTCAGAGATTCGGCCACCAAATTGGGCCTAATCTCGTCTAAATCGAATCACCACCCAAAGCTTTGCACAGCCCTAGTGTTTGACTTTTAGTAGATGATTTAGAGTTTTTTTTTCCTAGATGGCAACCCCGCTGCCCCCACCCCAAAGGAGTACTTCTGGGGTGCAAGGGGAGGGACGTCTGGTGGCAAAAGTCAGGGGTTAGGGGTTGGGACTTCCATTCCCAAGATGGTGACCAGGGGGTGGGTCACCTGTCAGGGGCCCACCACAGCTCACCAAAACTCACTGAGCGGCCCTCCAGCCAAAATAATTGCTCACTCCTGGTCTAGCCTGAGTAGGGCTCCATGTCACTCCTCTCTGCTCTCTTGCTCTGGGCCCCCCGGCTCTGGGCTGGAGCCTGTAACCCCTCCTGGGCTTCCGTCTGCCTCCCGTCAGTCTGGGCCCCTAGCCTTGTCTGGGCTTTGCCCCCTCCCAGGCTTCAGCCTGCCTCCTCCTCGCTCTCGGTACCAGGCTCTGTCTTGCCTTCGGACTGCCTTGCCCTGCCTTGCACTCAGCCCCTCTCAGCCTGCAGCTTGCTTCCCTCATGAAGAGGGGAGAATAAAGAGGAAGAGAAAAACCTCCAAATGCCAGACACTACATCCTCCTGCCCTCCCCTAGCACCTGCTCCCTCTCCAACAGTTGTTACACACCAAAGAAAACAGACCCCTACTGGGTTAACATGAATAACCCTTAACAGAAAGCTCCATGTGTTTGTGTACACTGGGCCTGTCTTTAATCATGTCCTTATTCCTTCAAGTGCACTCACGTTCTCTGCCAGCAGCAGCTCTTTTCCCCCAGCAGAAACTCCCACTCCTGGACTTTTAGTTTCTCCTGTCTCCCAGGAGGACTTTGCCCTTCCCCACCTCCAGGGACACGTAGATCTAATGCATTGGACAACTGTCTATGCCGGTCAGCCCTTCTAGACCAGAGGGACAGAAGCCCAAGAGTGGTTTATGGACAGAGAAAAAGAATCAGGAGGGCCCAGGACCACAGGCCCAGAGTGACTGGGACCCAGACCAGACCAGAGCCCAGGATTGAGCTGGAGAAGCTACATTCAAGAGAAGATAAGCGGGGAGCCAGCAGACACCAGAAACCCTGCTGGGCAATGAGACCTCGTCATCACATTCTTCCCCGCCACCCTCCTCGGCTTTGGGCAGAGGCAGGACTCCTCCCAAATCACTTTTTTCCAGCAACGCCCAGAAGACAACCCGGGGCAAGGGAGCTTTCTATGTAAAACAGGATGCATGACGGTCATGCTGAGATGGAGAGCCTGTCCACTCGAGTCCTGTCACACAGCCCAAGCAGTGACGGGTGCAGTCCAGGGTGTGCTAATGGGAGGACCGGGGCTGGGGGGTGTCTCTGAGGTTACACCATGTCTGGGTGTTTTTGTTGTTTTGGGGATGTCCAGTCAGCAAGTGCCTAGAGCTGGGGTGGCAGGGGCAATATAGGTGGAGAAGCAGCCAGGCAGGTCAGACCCTTTCCCTGGGATAGCTGGTGCCAAACAGGTCCATGTTGGGATGGCTGCCAGTTGTGTGGACAGAAAAAGCAAAGCCACAGCTGCCCCACTGCACACAACCTGCATGCTAAACTGTCAGTGACTGAATGACCTGACAACTGAGACTGAAACCCTGAAGGTCCCTAAAAGCCCAAGAGAAATTTCCATGGTGGTCTTCATTATCCCCCTCTGAAGCTCATGATATGCCCTGACCCTGCTCCCACAGCACTTATGCTGAATGGGAGACATGCAAAGCCACTTGGCCAGCACCTGACATTCCCAACCAGACCCCAATACAGCAGACCACAATAGTCTCGATCAGCACTGCCTGCAGGTGATTGTTGACCATCCCCAATTGTCTTTGGGCTGAATGTCCCCTTGGCTTCCAAAGGCTTTAGGCCCCTCTGCTCCCCTAATCCCCTTCCCTGACTATGACTAATCCAATACCATGAATCTGCAGATGGCTTTTAGCAGGTCTTGCCATACCTTCATCCTGGTGTAAAAGAAGCCTTGGGATGCCTCTGGCTGTTTGAGGAGAAGGAGTTAGTGATGCTGCCAAAAAATGAGTCCACTGTTACTCAACCTTGGTTTCAGTATCTGGCTGTACAGGTGTTCTGTCCAGGCATCTGGATGCTGGGCATGGACAGGGTGAGGGCAGGGTCAGCAGATAGCATGACGGTAGATGATAAACAGACAGTCTGCCCTAAGGATCAGCACATCCTGTCCTGTACCAGTGGCACATCTCCTCACTGCTCCCACATACACTTCAGGGAGCCCACCCCTGCCCCAGCCCTGGTATAATCTGTGGGCAAGGCAAGAGCCCCCAAGGAGACACTTGCCTGCCTGTACACAAATGCCAGGAGCTTGGGGAATAAGCAGGAGAAACTCATCCTCCTGCTTAACACAAATAATTATGACATCATAGGGATAATGGAGACCTGGTGGGACTCCACCCATGACTGGGCCACAGGTATAGACGGCTATACCCTGTATAGGAGAGATCGAGTAGATAAAAGGGGTGGGGGTGTAGCTCTCTATGTTAAGGAAAGCTATGCATCCCTGCAAGCTGATGTTGGTGACCGGGATGGATGACTGGAGACCCTCTGGGTTAAAATCCATGGGGAACACGGCACAGGGGACACAGCGGTGACAGTTTACTACAGACCTCCCAGTCAAAGTCAAGAGCTTGACCAGGAGTTCGCCCGGAAATTGACTGAGACCACATGCTCCAGGACCATGGTTGTCATGGATGACTTCAACTACCCAGACATCTCGTGGGAGGATCACTCAGCAAAATCCGAGCGGTCGCAAAGCTTCCTATCATGTATGGATGACCTCTATCTGACTCAAGAAGTCTACAGGCCACCAAGAGGTAAAGCGCCCCTCGACCTGGTACTGGCAACTGGGGATGACCTAATCAGTGACCTAGTGATCGATGGGAAACTAGGTGACAGCGACCATGAACTGATCACCTTCACCATCCGCCATAAAGCTGGCAAGTCAGTAATACAGAAGTCCTTGACTTCAGGAAACCTGACTTTGACAAACTCTGGACGTTTGTTAGTAAGGGCCTAAGGGACCACAACCCCAGGGGAGGGGAGTCCAGGAAGAGTGGTTGCTCCTCAAGGGAGAGATCCTCAATGCACAAGCTAATGCTATTCCATCGCAGAGGAAAGGCAGCAAAAGGGCTCTCCAGGGACCTAGCAGACCTCCTGAGGCTAAAAAGAAAGGCTAAAAAGAAAGGCGTACAAAGGAAGGAAGGAGGATGGGATTCACCTACAAGGAGGAATATTCTGCACTGGTCCGGTCCTGTAGGGAGCAGACCAGGAAAGCCAAGGCTGCAACTGAACTCCAACTAGCTTCCATTATCAAGGACAATAAAAAGTCCTTTTTCAGATATGTAGGGAGCCGGAGGAAAAGCAAGGGCAACACTGGACCCCTGC
>NW_005842753.1:488553-524749 GCF_000455745.1 Alligator sinensis | reverse complement strand
AACTGACAACTGATGCCCAGGAAAAAGCCAACCTATTAAATGGGTACTTTGCATCGGTCTTTCATCAGTCCCATGGGATGCCCATGCCCGCTCTGGGACAGGGAAGTCTGGGTGAGGGTGATCCCCTGCCCTCCATCATTGCTGACCTTGTGAAGGAACACCTTGAGAGACTGGATACCTTCAAGTCAGACAGCCCTGACAATCTACACCCCAGGGTACTCAAGGAGCTGGCGAGCATCATAGCCCAGCCCCTGACATGGATCTTCGAGAGCTCCTGGCGCTCTGGTGTAGTGCCCGAAGACTGGAAGAAGGTCAATGCGGTGCCTATTTTCAAGAAAGGGAGGAAAGTGGATTCGGCAAACTACAGGCCCATCAGCTTGACCTCTATCCCCAGGAAGGTCTTAGAAAAGTTTGTTAAAGAAGCCATCCTTAATGGACTGGCCGACACCAACATCCTGAGGGATAGCCAGCACGGGTTTGTTGTGGGTAGGTCTTGCTTGACCAATCTCATTTCCTTTTATGACCAGATGACCTATCACCTGGACAAGGGAGAAGAGATTGATGTCTCTTCTCCCTCCCAAAACTGGCCAACTGCAGCGTCGGGTCCACCACGATCTGCTGGCTGGGGAACTGGCTTCGTGGTCGGACCCAGAGGGTGGTGGTTGATGGAAGTCAATCGTCGTGGTGTCCTGTGACCAGCGGGGTCCCCCAAGGCTCTGTGCTTGGACCCATATTGTTCAACATCTCCATCAATGATGTGGACATTGGAGTCAGAAGCGGACTGGCCAAGTTCGCCGATGACACCAAACTTTGGGGTAAAGCATTCACACCTGAAGACAGGAGGGCGATCCAGGCTGACCTGAACAGGCTCAGGAAACAGGCGGACAAGAACCTGATGGTGTTTAACACCGAAAAATGCAAGGTTCTCGACCTTGGGAGGAAAAACCTGCAGCAGACTTATAGGCTCGGCAGTGCTACGCTGGCAAGCGCTACAGATGAAAGGGACTTGGGTGTCATGATTGACCACAAGATGAACATGAGCCTTCAATGTGATGCAGCTAGTAAAGCGAGCAAAATGCTGGCTTGCATCCATAGCTTCTCAAGCAAATCCCGGGACATCATTCTCCCTCTGTACTTGGCCTTGGTGAGGCCGCAGCTGGAGTACTGCGTCCAGTTTTGGGCCTCACAATTCAAAAAGGATGTGGAGAAGCTTGAGAGAGTGCAGAGGAGAGCCATGCGCATGATCAGAGGTCAGGAAAACAGACCTTACGACAACAGGCTGAGAGCTATGGAAAAGAGCTCTTTAGCCTGGAAAAGCGCAAGCTTGGGTGATCTGGTGGCCACCTATAAGTTTATCAGTGGTGACCACCAGGATCTGGGGGAACGTCTGTTCACCAGAGCGCCCCAAGGGATGACGAGGTTGAACAGTTATAAACTCCTACAAGACCATTTCAGGCTGGACATAAGGAAGAATTTCTTCACTGTCTGAGCCCCCAAGGTCTGCAATAGCCTGCCATCGGAGGTGGTTCAAGCAACTACTTTGGACACCTTCAAGAGAAATTTGGATGTTTATCTTGCTGGGATCCTATGACCCCAGCTGACTTCCTGCCCCTGGGCAGGGGACTGGACTCGATGATCTTCCGAGGCCCCTTCCAGCCCGAATGTCTATGAAATCTATAGGGGAAAGTACTCCCCAGAATCAGCCCCTCCCGCTGGTCCTCCCAGCACTTACAGTCCCTTTCACAAACAACTCAGGGCCCATTCCAGAGTCAGCAACAAAGCACGGCTTCAGGGAGCTGTTCCCTGTAAGGTAAGTGGGTGTCACGCAGTCAGCCCACAAACCCAGTCAGCATCACTGCGCAGTTTGTAGTGCACCTTCAATGTCTTTGTGCTGGCAAAATTGATAGTAGTCCCAGCTGGGCTACTGAGCTGCCATTTCTGTTGTTTCTGGCTACTTTGATTTTTTCTTGACAATTCAGTGTGTGCTCTCCTCTTCCCCTGCAGTCATTTGTCAATTTGCAACCCCAGGTGTCAACTCTGACTTGCTTGGCCTTCAGACCTACTGGAGAGGAGCAGAGGGCTGTATTAGGACACCTCTGGAAAGAGGGCTGATTACAACCCAAATGATGGGCTGCATGTGTCTGCTTCACTTTTTCTCATGAAGGCCCTGGAGAAAAACAGAAGTGGAGATGGAGCACCCCAGTCAGTCACTTAGGGAAGAGGAGTCATCTCTTCAGGTCTGAGTCACGTTTTGCTCCCCCAGGACAGGGGAGGGTTCCTCCTCCTGGCTGTCAGCCAAGGGGGTGGTTTAAGGCTGTGCTTTCCTATGAGCTGTTTCTTTTCTTACTGATCAACACAATCTTAGTGCAATTCTGCACGCCCTTTGCTCTTTCTCCTCTAGCCCTAATTAGCTGGAGAACAAAGAGCACATTCACCTGTTACTAAAGTCACTTCAGCTGTCCTTTGGGAGAGCAAACTGACACTGGATGCTGTGATGAAATGGTTTCTACCCTAGAACAAAAAAATGAAATGATTCATAAGAGAAGGACCATCAGGATCAAAGACTTCCAGGGACAACAAAATGACAACATTAAATTGTAACCAGCACACAGCTCCTGCCGTGCTCGAGGTTTAGGCTTTGCGTAAGGCCCAGTCAAGAAAATCTTTGCATTAGCAGAGGGGGGAGCAGCTTTTTGGCTGTCTTGATTGAACGGATTTAACCAGCACTCCCTTGGTTCCTCATCCCATGACCACCCTTGTATCCACTGAACTCTGTTCCTGGGAATTAGGGCCATCCAGGGGGGGGCGGGATCAGGGTGACCGCCCTGGGCCCCGCACTTTGGGGTGTCCCTCCAGGGAACAGAATCCTTTCTCACCTTCCCTGTGGCTGCACCCAGTTCTCACCTCTGGAAAGGTTATAATTGCTGTTCAGAGTGTAATGGGATTCAGTATAGAAAGTATGAAAGGTGACTCCACTGGCCTTGCTGGTCTGGGCTTCTTCTAACATCCTCTTCCACAGTGCAGGCACAATCCCTGCTTTGCCTGCTGCACCTGGTGTTAGGAGGAGTCAGATACCAATATCCCTTGCCTTTGAAAGCAGAGACATTTGTCTAGAGGAAGCTCAAGTAGAAGGAGCAGTTGGTGAGCACTGGAGAACAGCCCCGTGGCTGTGCGCGCAAGCAGGCAAAGGGCCAGGAGCAGACTGGGAAGGAAGGGAGCAAGGGGAGGCTCCAAAACCGTTTTGTGGAATAGACCGTGGCTGAGAGTTGTGGTCTGCGGTTCCTGCGGGAGGTGCTGCCCTGGAGCACAAGATAAGGAACTGCTTGCTTGTCTCAGACCGGCCCTCTACATTTTAATTACCTTTCTCCTTTACTCTGCATGTCTCGTCATTAATCTCTGCCATAAGTTTTCACTAACCCCAAAATATTCTTTCCCTGGAAGAGACTGCATGCACGCATGCAAGGAAATGACAGGGGAAGGACAGATATGTTTCTTGGACCACAGTTTCAAACCGTTTGTATGACAAACCCTCCTTTTTTGCACAGGTTAGGGAGATTTACACAGGCAAACACACGTGATACATTTGTTATATATTATCAAACATTAATGAAGGGGATAGTTCATGGGAGGGGTAACATTGTAAAATATGCTAAAAATGGAGCATAGGGTTGATGTTGGGTCCTTATTCTCAGCTGGTTATTTGTGGTGGTTATTTCTCATTTGTATTTCCCAGATCCTTATGAAAAGCCCTTTGAAAATATCAATGTAGTATTAATGTGAGACAGTTCTTTAAAGTCATTATGATATACTTTTTATACTTGTTTGTATTAGATGTGATTTTAAATGCAGTTATTCACATCGGGTAGAAGGCAAGGTAACATGCCCAAGACCGGTCAGTTGTTCTTAAAGAGGCCATTATAGTGCCCTTCCAGAAATGTAACTCCTGAAAACAGCTGGAGCATCTGTCCTGAAACTCTTCTTCCATTGTTCAGACCTCTTGGACTACATAGCTGGGTTTGACTGAGTGCACCTACTAGGGGTGTGCGAAACGGGTCCTCTTCAATTCAGATTTGGATTTGGCCTGAATCAGGGACAGTGATTCAATTAGTTGAATTAGCAGATTGATTAGCAGATCACTGTCCGTGATTTGATTTGGCCGAATCCAAATCTAAAGATTTGATGCTGATTCAGAGAATCAGTGATTCAGCCATAGACACAGCTTTAAATGTTTTTTCTACATACCTCAAGGTACCAGGCACAGCCCGTGAACAGTGCAATGGTGGGGCAGATTGAGCGTCCCAGGGGAGTGCGGGTGGGGGCCCCCCTGTGCTCTCCCCGGCAGACCCAGAAGTGGACCGGAAGTGCTTCTGCTCCACTTCTGAGTCTGCTGCCGAGCGTGCTGAGGAGCACCCCACGCTCCTGTGGGATGCTTCATCCACCCGAGCATTGCAGCATCCACAAGCCACCTGGTACCTAGAGGTATGCAGAGAAAACATTTAAAACTGTGTCTGTATTTGAATCACTGAATCTTTCTGAATTTCTCCGAATTGATTTGGAGAGACTAAAGGGTCCTCTGATTCGATTTGGATTCAGAGGTGCGGCCACCGAATCAGGCTGAATGTCCACCAAATCAAATCAGGGACCAAAACTTCACACTACCCTAGCACCTACATAACTACTCAGTGGCTATTTTGAGACAGATGCAGGTCTGGATACTAGTTGCATGTTCATCACAATAACCTTGCCCAGGTAGGGGTGTGTGTGTGAGAAGGGACGTTAAGACTAAGGAAGGCCATTCTACCTTTTAGCCCAAACAGCTTAGTGTTTAGGACACTTGTCAAAGGAGCGAGAGACTCAGGTTCTAGTTCACCCCAGAACAAAAAGGGGGTATGAATCTACATTTCCTTTTGTGCAACCAAGTGCCCTAATGACCAGGGCATGGGTTAAGCATTGCCCAGTGCCCTGTAAAGCCCTCCTCTTGAAGCTGTTCACTTAACAGCCAGGAAGAACAGGTATGGGGAGCCAAGAGAAGGAAAAGAGGAAACAGAAGAGTTCTCTCTCCAATGGGCAGTTCTGCCTCTTGTATTTGATATTCATTCAGTAACATGGATTAACAACCATGGGGCAGTTTCTGCACCCTTTCAGGGAAGGACCAGGTCCTTGAGGGGATTGAAAGCCACATTTCCCACATCCTATCAAGTTCTCTAACCCCCAGATATAGATTTTTTTGTTGTTGGGGAAGGTGGGGAGGGCTCTTCATGCTTTCTGTTAAAGCTGGGCTCTGGCAAGGAAAGTGTGCGAGATTCATCAGGCCAAAAGGAAAGCCAGCAAGAAGGCACAGGAGTTTGTAGCCCCTTGGGGCAGACACGCTACTAGAAAGGGAGAGTGACGGGTTCCAGCCTGATTCCAGGACAATTCATGCATTTTGCATTAGTCAGTCATGAATTAAAAAGAAAAGAAGAAGCAGCCTTGTAGCAGGGGACAGAAGCCATCTATCCTTCCTCCCCTCCAAAGAAGTGTGCCCATCACTGATCTAAGCACGCTGTGTATGCTTTGTTGAGGCTGTGCCCAGCAGTTGGACTAGGAAATTGGGTGCCCTGGGCAAGGATGGCAGCCTGGGGAATGAAGAAGTGTGAGAGGGGTTTATTACATGCTGCAGAAGGGGGGAGGGGCGCAATGGGGGTCAAATCAGAGACAACCTGGCCTCCAAAATGACTTTGCAGAGTGGGGGCTAACTTGGCAAACTGCTGGTATGCAGGCCAGCCCTGTGTACCTGTGCAAGAGTGCCCGTGCAGCTCTTCCCCCTCCCCGCACCCTTCCCTTCAAAGATATGGAGCCAGATGCAGAAAGCCAGGAAAGCGTGAGGTTTGATTGTAGGGAACACAATACTGTAAGCAGTAGGTTAGCAGTCGGTTACGTGGCCTTCTTTGCCTTCAACTCACCATCACCCTGAACCAGCCCTGGCTCCCTGAACCGCAGTGGTGGCCGCCTGGCCCTGCTCGTAGTTGGGTGCTCCTCCCTGACTCCTCAGCTGTAATGCTCCTGGCTACTTCCTGGACAGCGGGAACCCGAGCGGAGCTACTTTTCCCTTTTGGCAATGTTACCCACTTTTTAAAGAGGTGCTTCAGCAATTTCTACAGGACATCTCTTGTCTGGTCCTGTGACCTCTGGTAATCAACACAGGACTCCGCAGCCATGTCTACCGACCGCTGCAGATGGCCTAACAACTGCGCACGGTAGGCTTCGGTCTTCACATCCTCATAATGCGTGGACTCAGGGAGCTCTTCCCGCCAGGCTGCTGTTTCTGACAATGTGGCTTGTGATGACTCCCCCAAAACCGCCAGCAATCTCTCTCAGGAGCGTCGCTGCCTGAGGCACACATCACTGCAGTGCTCTGCCATGCTGCAAGCTGGGATCCGAGGTTCGGGGCACGTTCCTGGCCACCATCAGTCACGGTAGCTGGTAAACAAATGAAAAAAGTCTTCCTGGTTTCATGATGTTTCATTCCCCACAGAGGAGGAAACTGCACGCCACCCTCCCTCCCCCTCCACCCTGCAGTGGAGAAAATGCCTGCAGGCACAGAAACAGACCCTGCAAAAGTGGGACACCATTCATACTGCCCAAAACGTACAAGTGCCAGCTCGGGCTGCCACTGCCCATGCCAGCTGCAAATAATTAAAACAAAAAAGAGCTGTTACTTTCTGAGATATCCAAGTCCCAAACAGAATGGTGTCTACTAGGGCTGTGCAAAGCTTCAGTCCCTGATTCAATTCGGCGGAGATTTGGCCCAATTCAGTGGCTGAATCTCTGAATCGGAATCGAATCAAAGGACCCTTTAATCTCTCCAAATTGAACCGGAACCCCCCAAATCGATTCAGAGAGATTCAGGAAGATTTGGAGATTTGGATGCAGACACAGCTTTAAATGTTTTTCCTACATACCCAAAGAGAGCAGGCATGGCTCGTGATTGCTGCGATGCTGGGGCAGATGGAGCATCCCACAGAAGCACGGGGGGCTCCGCAGTGCACTCAGCAGCAAACCCAGAAGTGAACCAGAAGCACTTCCAGTCCACTGCTGGGGCCACTGAGGAGCACATGAGGCCCCCCCCCGGTCCTCCCCAGCTCTGTGACTGGTGCCTCCTGGGTCTGGGGGGGCACCTGGGGTCCCCCTGCACCTGATCACCATGCCAGGGAGGTGAGGGTGCCCCTGCGCTCTCCCCGGTGGACCCGGAAATGAACCACAGTGCTTCTGGTCCACTTCTCAGTCTTCTGCAGAGTGTGCTGGGGAGCCCCCATGCTTCTGTGGGATGCTCCATCTGCCCCAGCATTGCAGCGATCGTGAGCCATGCCTGCTACCTCAAGGTATGTAGAAAAAAAGTTTAAAACTGTGTCTATGTCTGAATCACTGATTCTACAAATGAGCATTGAATCTTCAGATTTGGATTCGGCCGAATCAAATCAGGGACAGTGATCTGAATCAACTAATCAAATCACTGTCCCCATTTTGGGCTTGTCTCAGACGGCCGGAGCTGACTTGAGGTGATATACAAATTACTCGGCCGTTTGGGCGGGCTGGTGAATGGAGAGGCAGACAAAGCGTATTGGTTGCAAAAAAGCTTTACTTATGCCGCTAGTAGCCGCGACGCAGGTGGTCCGATCGCTTAAACAACTACACGAGTTGCTCCAGCTGGCGAGGTTCAGGCCCACAAATCCATAAACGAACTAGGCATGCGGGAAAAGGGTACGTTGAGGGATGGCACTCGGCGACGGGGAGAAGAATTGATAGGTGATCAGGCTATTGATCAGCTCAGCCACGAGTCAGGAATCTTCAAAGTCACTCTGCAGCGTGCTCAAAGTTCTCCGACTTGGGCAGAAGTCGCGCAGAATTTTATACGGCTAGCGAGCCAATTACTAGCCGCCACGTAGGAATAATTTAGAACTGGCCAATAGTGGGGGACAAATTTACATATGAATGGCGGGGAAACTCTTGCACCGGGGGTTTCTATTGCAACAGAAAACTTTTGCTGTGCACAGAGATTCTCATGTGGCGGGAAAATTCCACCGTGCCAAGGCACTCAAAATCACTGGGTTATGACAGGGCTGAATCCGAATCAAATAGGGCCCATTTCGCACACCCCGAATGTATACGCTTCGTCCACCAGCACCAAAAGAGCATGGTGACCCACCTGCAATGACACATGAATCCCCCCTGCCCCCGGTCTCCCAACTGGCACATTTCCAAGCAGTGCCTGCCAGTACCAAGAGACACACCAGATACTTACAAGTCACCGGTTGTGCATGTTCTTGGGTCTGGGGGACATAAAATGATGATTGAGTGTTGTTGGGAACTGAAACCTCATCGGCCACATAGGTTTCTGTCTCCTGTTCTGCCTCCTGCCCCTCATCATCTGTGTTAATCCATGGAATCGCAAGGGGGAGGGGGGAAGCACAGGACTCAACTCTATGGTGCACCCCTGTTCATCTTGCCAGTCCCTGTCAAGTGGGAGCACAGAGCAGTCTCTGTACAGCTGCTGCAACATGCTCACAGTTTCATCCTCAGAAGGAGCTGCCTCTGTTGGTGCTCTCTCCTCCTGCCTAACCCCAGTGCTGAAAGTCTCCATAACCAGAGTGTCGCCCGCATCCTTGGAGAGAATGACAGACAGCTCGTCATAAAAAGGAGCAATTGTGTGCCCTGGCCCAGAGCAAGAGTGTGTATATTTGGTGCAGTAAAATACAGATCTCACGGCCTTGATCTTGCACCACACCTGGGTCCAGTCACAATTGTGCCCTTGCACCTGCATCACCTTTGCAATGAAGACATAAACAGGCTCATTCCTCCTACTTTCCATCTTTCTACAATCTTTTCTTTTGACCAAATGCGTATTAGGTCCTGCAGTTCTTCCTGGATCCCGTTGGGTGCATGGGCATTGGAGGTATCAGCCTCCTGCTCCATCACCTCTATTATGCTGGCCTTGGCTTGTGAGACATGGAGAAGCAGTTCATGGTCAACAGCACAAGTGATTCGTGAAAGGTCACTGGCAAAATTTGGGTGGGGGTCACCTTTATACTCATGCTGTGCCTGCATGAGGATCTTAGAAAATTCCAAAGTTTGTAAAGTCATCACCTGTGTCTCACAACACCCAAAGGTGATGAAGCACCCCGTTTATCAACAAAGACCAGGCGTAAGGCCATTGTGCATTGGGATGGCTGCTCAATGGCCACTCAATGCCCCAGAATGTTGCTAAAATCAATCCCACCAGCCTGCTTGTGCACAATAAGGAAGGCCACTGTGTTATTTGTTATTGCTGAATAAAATAATTTTATTTTATTCAGCAATAACAGAGCCAAAAGGCTGCGCAAACGCCCCAATGATCTGGGGCGGTTTGTTGAAAAAGCAATGGTCATCTATTGAATGCAGCTAGACAGAGCTCTAGACCACAACCCTCCCTCTTGCCCCTGCCCCGGCTTGGTGCAGGGGTTGGTGTTGATCTTAGAATTGGGTGAGAAGCAGCTGATGATGGAGAGGGGCCAAATAGAGAATCAGGCTGTAAGGCATGAGGACTGAGAAATGGAAAATGGAGAACAGTGCAGTAAGCACTCCTCCAATGTGGAGAATATGGAGGACATGAGTGAGCATGAGGAAGCAGCAACAGTGCTGCTGATCGAACTACTGCTGGCCTTGAAAGAACAAGAAGTGCTTCACCTCCAGATAACGATGATAGCATATTCAGCAGCAACGTGTCCCCAAGATTCACAAGCACTGGGAGAAAGAAAAAGGAAATGGAGATATTCTGAGGATTGGGAAAACCAAGAGGCATGCAATAAAGTGCAAGATGACTGGGCTCTGTTGAGAAAGCTGAGGAGCAGCATCTGCATGTTGTGGGCCTGTGAGAGCAGCTCAGACTGGTGGGAGTGAATTGCAGTGACCGCTTGAAATGACCAGCACTGGCTGGAGACATTCTGAATGACCAGGAAGTCATTTTGTCATATTGTCTTAATGCTGGGGCCCCACATTGCAAGGCAGGACACTAACATGTGTTGGGCCATCCTGCTGGACAAGAGGGTGGCCGTGGCTATCGTGAAACTCGCCACCCTGTCCAGTCTCTGCTACATGGCAAGCCAGTTCAGCATGGCTCCCTGCATGGCCGGGGTGGCAACTCATGAGGTATGCCAGCTGCTGCAGGACGTGGATGCAAACAAATTTATATGCCTGGTGAATCCACCGGAAGTCATAGATGGCTTCAATGAAAAGAGGTTCCCTAACTTGTGTTGGACTTTAGACAGCACTCACATCCCAGTGCCTTGCCATTCAGGGAGGGGGAGGTCTTTTACAAACAGGAAAGGATTTGCCTCCATAATCCTGCAAGCCATGGTGGACCACTGGGGCTGGTTCATGAACATTTTTATTCGGTGGGCAGGCAGCGTGCATGACGTGCAGGTGTTCAAAAACTCCTCTACCTGGCCTCGCGGAGAAAGGACACTATACACCCAGTGTGGAGGAGAAAGTGATCCGTAGTGTTGCCATTCCCCCAGTTATATTAGCGGGCGCTGTCTACCCCCTAAAGCCCTGGCTCATGAAGCCTTATGGAGGGAACATCATGGGCCTACAGAAGCTGATTTTTAACAACCATCTGAGCAGCTGCAGGATGGCCATTGAATGTGCCTTTGGCAGACTGAAAGGACAATGGAGGACACTTCCATGCTGGCTCCAGGTGGAAAATATCACTGACTTTGTAGTGGCAGCCTGTGTGCTCCACAACATCTGTGAGGCCCACGGACAGGTTTTTAGGGAGTGGTGGGCTGAAGAAGCAGAAGAAGCAGTGGCCAGACAGGGACGTGGCCAGGCAACAGCGCAGGGACTGAGGAGATATCCTCAAGAAGAGGCTGGTCTTGTGTGGGATTGCCTGGCAGCACATACTGCTGATAACAACTCCCAGTGCTTTGTTCTGGTTAGGTTACAATGCATTCTTTTTCAATCTACATCTGTCTCACCCCAGGGGTGGAAGGATTAACTATACCTCTCTTGGCCAGCTGGAGAGGGGGGTGATCGAGGGGTGGATAATGACTGGGGGGGGGGCATACTCCACCCCAAGCCCAACAGCAACCCACCTTTTCAAAAACATTTCACAACACCCCTCCAAAGCACTACACACACAAAAAATCCCATATATTTGTAACATGGGGGGGAAGGAAAACGGACGGGAGGGGAGGATTCACGTGGCTTGTCCTCAGGATCACCACGGGATTGTATACTGGGAAACCAGCCTGAGCCTAGGTGGGTGCAAGTGGCAGAGTTTTAGGGTGAACGTGCCCAGTTTGGGGTGCAGGAGGGACTTAGCAGGAGACTCCTGGCAGAGGCAGGGGACAGGGACTGTGGAGGACCTCCTGCTGTAATTCATTAGGAAAGACATTATGGGGAGGTAGGTTGGTATTTCGCTCCCTCTGCTGGAATCTGAGGGATTGACACATGGGACCTAGGTTGCTTGAAAGAGACTGTCATGCAAACACAAACACATTGCACCAAATTAATGCAGGGTAAAATTTTAAAGGTGCAGTTACTTAACAAGGACTAAACATCATGCGGTGTACAAACACCCTTAGTTTAGTGTCTTGCTTGTCTACCCATAGCTTGGCTGTGCCTACTGAGTAAATATATATTAACCCACCACAGCCTGAGATGGCTGCAGCTGGGCACAAACATGCTGAGCACCTGCTGCCTGCAAATCTCTTTACACTGCTAGACAAGATCCATATTAGGACACTTAACCCCAACCCCGTCGACAATCTACCACATAAACCCCTAAACTCAATCCCTAGCTCAGGTCCAAGCTGGAGCTGGAAGCTTGGCCACATTCTGGGGTATGAAAGTGACTTTGCCCCCACTCCTCTCCTCACCCACCAATCCCTCTACAAGATAGGATGTAATGGGGTAAGAGAGATGATCTGACTCAGGTAATTTGTGGGTGATCTGAAGTTCAAATCTAAATACCAGTGTAGACATACAGGAAAGGGCATTGTGTGGGTGCTTCCTCATTCCATTATCTGCTACATTCACCTGCCAAAGTCTATGAGGTTTGCCAAGGGGTTGGGATCAGCATTAGTGTTACAATAGTCTCCGCTGTTCCAAGGCAGTTAAAGCGGAGGTACAGGTTTCATGATGCTTGTCCCTTGTCTTGCCATTCACAATAAATCCATGAAGTGGAATTTTATTAGGCCTGTGTGAGCCAGCAGCGATCCGATCCAGCTTCAGATCTGGCCACTTTGGATGGCTGCGATCCAATCCGGAGCTCCGGACGGGTTTCTGCTTTGATCCAGCTGAAGCAGCCAAGAAGCTTCGGATCCACCTCGGAGATCCAGCGATAGGGTATAATGGGGAATCAATGAAATATCTATAACCTTGTTGTTTTTTGTTTGATCTGGATGAAACTTACAGAGATGGTAGCCTCTGCTGACAGCATGAATACTGTCAATTTTCAAGAAGACAAGTTTGGGGGGAACTGTACCCCAAATTCTTGAAATTCAAACTCATGTCATGGCTGTGTGTTACAACACCGGGGACGGGGGGGGGGGGGGGGAGGTGAAAACTGAAGGAATGGTGGTCCCTGGTGATGCCACAAAATGTGCCAAGTTTCAAGAAGATAGGTGCAGGGGTTTGGGGGGAACTGCACCCCAAGCTGCGGACAAGCAAAACTCATGCCATGGGTGACACTGTGTGTTAAGGCGCAGCGGGGTGACAGCTGCAGGGATGGTGGTCCCTGCTGTGGCTACAATACCTGCCAGCTGTTAAGAAGATGGGTGCAGGGCTTCTGGGTTCTGGGGCCTGCACCTCTGGCTGCGGACAGGCAAAACTCGTGCCACGGGTGCTTGTGGGACTGACTGTCTCTGTCATGGGTCAGTTGATTATCTGTATTGAGTATTTCCTCTTCTGAGTCTGGTTTTGTAGGTGCTAATAGCTGGTATTTAACTGGCTACATTAGCTAGGTTCTGTGTATTGAGCTGGTCCCTGAGTGAATCATGATTGATTGGTAACTGGTAACACAGCAGCTTAGCAGCCAGGCCTGCAGTAGGGTTTGCCCTGCCCCAAGACAGAGACAGTCAGTCCCACAAGCACCCATGGCACGAGTTTTGTCTGTCAGCAGCCAGAGGTGCAGTTCCTGCCAAACCCCTGTACTTATCTTCTTGAAACTTGGTAGGCTTTGTGGTCTCAGTAAGTGCTACCATCCCTGCAGTTTTCACCCCCCTGTGATGTAACACATACACATGACAGAAGTTTTGCTTTCAACAATTTGGGGTACAGTTTCCCCAAAACCCAGGCACCGATCTTGAAACTTGGCAGACTTGGCCTCAGCAGAGGCTACCGTCTCTGCAGTTCTCGCAGTTCTCCGTGTTGGAATGTCTACACATGACATGAGTTTTGCTTTCAAGAATTTGGGGTGCAGTTCCCCCCCTAACCCCTGCACCGATCTTCTTGAAACTTGGTAGGCTTCATGCTCCCTGCAGAGTATACCACCCCAGGAAAATTCATCCAAATTGGACAAAAAACAAGAAAGTTATAGATATTTTATTGTTTCTCCATTATACCCTATGGCTGGATCTCCGAGGCGGCTCTGAAGGGCTTCGGAAGCTCTGAACCACTTCGGGAGGCTGAACGAAGCCAGCGCTTCAACCTGGACATGCTGCTTTAGATGCCAAAGTGTCCGAAGCTTCTCCAGATCTGAAGCTGTGTCCGAAGCCTTGCACAGCCCTAAATTTTATCCTTCCTTTGACAAGATGCATGAACTGCTCGGTCGCACCCACCTCAGCCCAGGTCTGCATTCTTGCACCTGGACTTGAGTCTCATGCTCCTGGTCAAGCTGCAGAGAGGAAGGAAACAGGGTCTTTTACTTGCACCTTTTGACCACTTGAGGCCAAGGTAGCAGCTCCTGAGCAAGCAGCTAGGATAGGATTGACTGGATCAGAGTCAAGTGCCAGGAGGGAAGGGCATGGGGAGGTATGTGGGACCCAAGCAAAAGGTCAGAAGTCCAGCAATGACTCCCGTCTTCCCTCCCCACCCCCCCAATTTAAGTGGATCAGGGTCAAGTGCCAGGAGGGAAGGGCATGGGGAGGTATGTGGGACCCAAGCAAAAGGTCAGAAGCCCAGCAATGACTCCCGTCTTCCAGTCAAGTGCCAGGAGGGAAGGGCATGGGGAGGTATGTGGGACCCAAGCAAAAGGTCAGAAGTCCAGCAATGACTCCCGTCTTCCCTCCCCACCCCCCCAATTTAAGTGGATCAGGGTCAAGTGCCAGGAGGGAAGGGCATGGGGAGGTATGTGGGACCCAAGCAAAAGGTCAGAAGCCCAGCAATGACTCCCGTCTTCCCCCCCCCAATTTAAGTGGATCAGGGTCAAGTGCCAGGAGGGAAGGGCATGGGGAGGTATGTGCAACCCAAGCAAAAGGTCAGAAGCCCAGCAATGACTCCAGTCTTTTCCCCCCTAATTTAAGTGGATCAGGGTCAAGTGCCAGGAGGGAAGGGCATGGGGAGGCCCAACCCCCAGAAACTCCAGCCCCACCTGTCTCCAGGCACTCATAGCACCTGTCTACTCCAGAAGCACCACAACTTCCGATGTCCAGATACCTTGCACTTAAAATGGCAACAGCTCCATAACCCTAACCCCATCTCCTCCAGCTGGGCTATAACAAATTATGACCCTCAGGAACTCCATGGCCCTGACATCCCTATCAGCACACACCCAGCTACCCAACTGCTTCCCACAGAGATATACTCAGTGTGGCAGAAGGCCACCTCTGTTTCCCCAAAACTCTGCTCTGTGACAATTTGATTAGGATAGGCCCAGCAGAGGATACATACCTTTACCCTATCTCTTTAGGGAAACCTGCTCCCTCTGCCTACCTGACTGGCATCACATACCTGGGTGAGGGGCTTGGGCTCCCTGGGGAGCTAGGAACTGCCAGTCTGCCCAGCAACTAGTACTCTTCCCGTATTTCAAATTGGTTGGCTGACAGCCAACAGGTGCTGGCCTCCATCGGACCAGGTAAATGAGGTCACAAGGGCTATATAAGTTAAGGACTGCCCAGGAGGAGGGGGAAGCAGCCATGAGGAGAAGAGCTGTACCATCTGAAACTTGCTCTCTCTCTCAAAACTCATGATCAAGGAACTGCCTGCCTCCAGAGGGAATCTCCACCTGCCTCTGGATGACGCTTGTGAGAAGCTACCTGAGATCTAACTAGATATATAGCTTGCAGTAACTCAGATGTGTGATCAAAGGCTACCCATGCCAGTTTGCTCTATGGGATTTCTCTGATATTGCTCTACCCTGTACCCTATTCTAACCCTACCCTCTGTAACCAATACAGTTCTCCTTTGTACTTAGTGTGGGATACTTATTGGGTGTAGGTCTAGATTATGCCTTGGGGTGCCCTTGGTTCAGCTGACTAAGGGAGACCACTACTTGTGCTTCTGACTGAGGGAAGCACCCCCAAGTGCTTGAAGTGAGTCAAGTACCCTTGAGGGCTACTAGGCCTGTGTCACCCAGGGGACGCAGAGCCAGAATCAAGCCCAGCCCTGGGTGGTGGCAGTTTTAACCCCAGGCTAGCGGGTGTGCTCCAGGAAGGGGGTCAGCCATACGTGAGGCACCCCCAGGGGGGCACTTGGAGCCTGGAAGGTGGTCAGGCACAGTGAGGTGGGTGGCTTAACACAGGAGCACCCCCTACTGACCCGCCACACTCAGATACAGACCTGCTCCTTCTTAACCTCACTTGAACCAGACTGATTAGCCAAGTTTATGAGGCACCATGAGTTCCGCTATTCCTGAGTAGAAAACTGCGTGGGCCAGTTGCTAAAGTTTGTGTTTCCTGCAGCTGAAGTTTTCAAACTGGGGACATGAAATAATATTACTAACAAAAACACATACTTAGAACACTGCAGTAAATTTTAATCCCTCGTAGAGAGTGGTGCAGGCAGCATGACAGCTAGCAGAGCAGAGACTATGGAGCAAGGCCTCCTGCCAGATGGTCCTATCCCTACAGCCAGAGCGGCTGAGCAGACAAGCCCCGTGGAATAGTCCCATCTTTCGGCAGATCCACCAGGCTTGGGCTAGATATGGCAACCTGTGCTTCAAGGAGACAATGACCCTTCTCAGCCAGGCAGCGTGGTGGCATCTCCATGAAGAAAGGCACAAAGTATATCTCAGGCATGTGAATTCAGCCCTCAGTGCCTGGGCAGCAGGGCCAAACATTAACAGCTTTGTCCTTGAGCAGTGTAAAGTGGTGGTACAGGTGGAATTCAGCCCATGAAGAGAGAGGATCTGAGAGGTTTGGTTTTAGCAAATGCAGAGGGACAGTGTGGACACAAACAGGGTCTTCAGGAGAGAAGTGGAGATTGCAAAAGAGATGCTGATTGTTGCCACAGACCTGAGATCCCCCTTTCCTTTGTCTGTGTGACACAAGCATTCCCCAACCAGGCTGGCCTCCCTTCACACCCTGCTTGCTCCCTGCCTTTACATATCCCTCCCCATATGACTTTAACTGAACTTTGCATTCCTTGCATGTTCTCCACTCTGCAGGCAAAATAAACAGGAGTGACCAGAAGTTGCTTGAGGACACCAGCAGCCATGGCCTCAGCAAGACCAGGGCAGGGCATCCAAGAGGAAATCAAGTGTCCCATCTCCTGGAGCATCTGACCAACCCAGCGACACTAGATTACGGGCACAACTTCTGCCAAGCATGCATCAGTGACTACTGCGAGACCTGGGAAGAATATGGACCTTTGGAGTGTCCTGTCTGCAGAGCCAAGATCCAGAAAGGGAATCTCCATCCAAACTGGCAGCTGGGAAATCTAGCAGACAGCATTAAACAATTGCAGTTAGTTTCTGGAGTTGTAGATCTGTGTGTGAAACACAAGAAGGAGCTCAACTTGTTCTGTTGGGAGGATGGGGCGGCCGTGTGCGTGGTTTGTGAGAGATCTCCAGAGCATAGGTCTCACTCAGTGCTGCTCATTGAAGAGGCTGCCCAGAAATACGAGGTAGGAAACACTCCATTTTTAGCTACTTCAAACCATTCCCTGTGGGGCCAGACTTTCTCAGCCCTCCAGAGCCACATGCACTTCCAGATATCCCAGCCTCTCCCTCTCCCCCAGCAGAGACTGATTCGAGCAACAATCCTGCTGTATCCTGTGAGACCCTCTGGGCTAGCACAGGACTGTCTGAACCCTAGGACTGTCCTGTCCTGGAGCACTACCCTGCAGAGGACACAGAGGGGTTCCTGGAGGTCCACGTTCCTCCCTTTGGAGGATGAACTACAACCAGGACTGTTGCCAAATCAGGGCTAGAGAGAGCCGAGGGTAGCCCAGAGATGGCAGGGCACAAGGCTATGAGAATGGAGGGCCTTGACTACCACCAGAGGCAAACTGATGAATGGGCCAGCAGGGTATAGGTCCAGGGCCCTGTCATAACCCAGAGGTATGATTTTGTGTGTGCTTCGGCACTAGAATTATCCCCGCCAAATTACAGCTTCGTTGGACGACGGAGTGTTCTGTTGTTGTAAAGAACCCGCGTGCAGGGGAATGCTTTCCCGCCAAATTTGCAGCTCTATTTGCAGGGTGCAGTGCTCAGGTTGCAAGGGAGATGCACGGTGCAAAGGAGTTCCCGCCACTCGCATGCAAATTTGTGTCCCGCTATTGGCTCGATCTATATTCCCACGTGGCGGCTAGCGATTGGCTTGCTAGTTGTATAAGAGGCTTGAGCGGTTTCCGCCCAAGTTGTAGAGGACTCCACATCCATCTCGTGGGGACTCTGGGTACACAGCAGGGTAATAGAAACCCTGTGTGAGATTCAGAGAAGCTTGGCAGCCTGATCCACCGCCCACCTCTTCCTGTCTTCGAGCACAAATTCTATAAGACGCATCTCCGATTCCGATTTTGGTGGCGCGTTCACCCAGAGCATCCGGAGCTCTGTTCCGTGGAGCCTAGCAAACTCCACGTGATCGTCCGTGTTGTCTGTGTCTGTAACCGCAACTCAAGCAAGTTTTCCAGCCTGCACCACTGCCATCTCGGTGTAAGTAAACAATCTTTAAATCTACCATTACACGTACATGCCTGATTCCAGCTCGCCGCCTGTCCTCTCCGATCCAGCGTGCCCGGGCTGCTGGCCACAGCCCGCGCGCAACCCCGAAAAGGGCCCCGATCGTCCCTCCTGCGGTCCGCACATGGCGACGGGGATGGGATCGGGAGGCGGCCCGCACAGGCCCCAGAGATATAGAAGCTTCCACCACTGGTTTTCTGCAGGCACAGCTCAGGCAGAGCAGTCAGCACAGGCAGCACTCTGTTGGCTCCTGGAGGACCTAGGCCATCATTGCCATAGGGACAGGGTAATACGTTGGATGTGTCCTACAGGTTTTTCCCCCAAATGCTTGTCTGCTTTTTTCATCTTTGGTATTATTGGCAATTTCCTGCTGTGGGAGGAGGGCAGGGCAGGTATCTTTGGGTTCTATGAGACTGTGGTAGAGAATTACAGGCATGCTCCAGCAAGCTAGGATATACGACATTAGAGATGCCTTCATTAAGGTACATCTACACAGAGTTTCCAGCCTATCTTTGCATTGCACCTTATGAAGGACTAGCAAATTTCCCATCAAGAATGATGGGTGGAGTGGGGGTGGGGATGGATCCCCATGTCCAGACCTGTGCCCCACCCCCACTCCCCACCACTCTGGGTCCAGCCCCGCTACTGCCCCCCACTGCTCCGGGTCCAGTTCTGCTCCACACTTCACCCCACTGCTCCAGGTCCAGCCTCACTCCACCCACCTTCCCTGCCACTCCGGGTCTGGCCCTGCTCCATGCCCCGCCACCGCTCCACATCTGCCTGACCCATGCCCACCTCCCTCCCTCCCTGCCCACAACCTCCCCCTTTCTGTCAGCTGTTCTGGGGGGCTCTGGGGCTAGGCATCAGTGGGGGGGTGCCCCCACCATGATCCCCCACTTCACCTTCAGGCAGGGAGGCAGGTGGGGGAATCCCCGCTGCTTGGGAAGCCGAGGCATATTCTTCACCACCACAAACTTCCCGGCACCAGCGCAAACGGGGGCCCAAGGGACCATACAGCCAACTGCTTCCTGCCCTCTCGGTGGTGCATGTGCAGTTGGCCAAAAGCATTACAGACAGATGGACAGACAGATAGAGCCTTTTATTATATAAGAATTTTGGATGAGCAATTCAATGTGTGTTTTTTTGCTTTTCTCCATAATTCCCTCATCTCCCCAAGTAGTGCAACAAGGGCAGGGTGAAAAAGGCTCCAGCCTCCCCTCTTCCCCCCAGAGGCTTTGGCATGAGATAAGCAACCTTTCTCCAGGGCAAAGGACAGGGTGAATGGGGCACCAGTAGTATCCTCCTGGGGAGCCCACACCACTGCGTCTCCTTCAGCTGAGACCCCCGGCCTGCGCTGCAGAGAGACAAGCAGCAGCTGTTGTAGCTACCGCTCAGAGGAGGAGAGCTTGCGTAGGTAAGATGTTTCTTCCTCTCCCTGCACTCCCCCCATCCTCCCCTGCTCTGCTGAGGGCAGCACAATTCCCTCTCCTCTGGCACCCAGCATGGGAGCTCAAAGAGCTTGTTATAGCTCCAAATCCACCACTATTTTCATACATTAAAACAAAGTTCTCCTCTCCCTGGAAGTCTGTATGAGACTCTATAGAGAATTGGTAAGTGTGTGATTCTGGGGAACACAATTCTGGACCTCAGACTTGATATTTCTTTGGGATTGTTTTAAACAAAAGGACAGAACTTTCTTTAATAACACAGGAATTCCCAGGCCTCCCTGGTAGTTGCAACACCAGAAAAGTTGTTAGGGACTTACTTTTATTTCTTCTAATTCATTCCAAGTTTTGTCTGGTCTCCAAGGCTGTGGATCAGAGTTCACAGTGATTTAGATGCTATCAGTGCTTTGTCCTGTGATAAATTGTGCATTAGCCATTATAAATGGCACTATTTCTTTTCTTTACATGTTGCTATAGTGTGTGCCTCCTTAGGGACCACATTTGCTGCAGTTTTGTTTCCTGTTCAAAGCAATAAAGTTACCAGCCCTGTAAGCTGTGTTCTGCGCTCTCTTTCCTGAGTTGGTCTCATCTCCCCAGCACTGTGGTGGCACAAGACATAAAGTGTCCTTCTCTTCCCTGCTTCCAGAATCAAGCATAGCCATATCTACTGCTGTTCTGGCATCAGCATCTCCCATCTGCTTACACTTGTCAATGGGAAGGGTCTCAACTCTGTAGGACACTACTTGCTGTAGTTTCTGTTGCATGTGGGACCCTAAACCTACAAGAGTTGATGCTGCCCTTTGTTATTTACTCTCTCTGGACTCCAGAGCCAGCACAAGCTGGGGATCTGGAAGATGGAGCAGTGTCTGGTAACTGGCACGCTGGTGCTGGTGTCTGACACTCACTTCATTCAGCAGGGTTACTGGGACAAGGGAGCAGGCCAATAACAAGGTGACAGTCATTGAAATTACAGCAGGGAAGGCACCTAGGTTGTATAGGGAAAACATACTACTCTCTCCATCCCCAAAGGAAAACTCACCCAAGACATTTTCCTTCCTTCAGGAGCAAATTCGTGTTGAGCTGGAGAGTCTAAGGAAAGAAAAAAAAAGGTTAAAGACCTGAAAGTGAGTGAGAGTCAGAAACACCAGGAATATCAGGTCAGTGCTCCTGGTTAATGGTTATAAGGATGACATTGGGAGGGGAGGGTTGGGATTTCTCTTCCTCTGTACACTTGGTAGAAATGTCAGTGAGTGTGTGTTACTGCACATGGGGAGAGCAATTAACTTCTCTCCCGTATAACATTTGAGCCTTCAGAGCCTGAGAAAAAACTTTCCTAAGTTGAACCAAGTGCACAGGAACCAGGCATGATGCTTGAGTCTGCAGCCAGAAAGGTCGAGGAGCAGAGATGCTGCAAGACCTGAGTATCTCTTTGAAGCCATGGGAGCTCCAGGAGATTAACTCTTCTGAGTCTCACAAGACATTACAGAGTGACATCTGGCTCTCCCCAAAGGTGCTGACCCCCACTCCCTGCTTTCCTGCTACTCACTGCAGGCAAAGACAAAGGCTGAGAGGCAGAAGGTTGTGTCTGAATTTAAGCAACTGCACCAGTTCATTGAGGAACAAAACCAACTCCTCTTGGGCCAGATGGCAGAGCTGGGGAGAACGACTGAGAGGAGTCAGGAGGAAACTGTTGCCAAACTCTCTGAGGATGTCTCCCATCTGGACAGTCTGATCAGGGAGATGGAGAGCAAGTGCCAGCAGCTGCCAAATGACCTCCTGCGGGTGAGGCACATTAAAACACCTCCTACCTCTGCATAGGGAATGGGGGAAGACCTGAACAATGAGCCTTGGGGAAGGGGCTGTAATGGGGACATATTTACCTAGGTACTGGCGTGTTGCACTCTGGCACAGTGTGCACCTGCCTCTAGAACAGGAGAGACCCCGGTTGTAGCATGTGGCACTGCGCTCTCTCTTCCCTCTGTCTCTCTCCCCTCGAGGATATCAGAAGCACGTTGAGCAGGTAAGTGGCTCCTTCTCACTCTTGAGGGTGGGCTGGGGCCGGGACACTGTGATGTGGCCACATCCTGCTGAGGCACCACAGCACCAGATCCCTGCAATGGAGGGAGCTGGCACTGTTACTGTCTGTGCTGCCCCTGCCCTGAGGCTGATGGACAGAGAGGGAATCAGTCCCCAGGACTGTCCAGCTAGTAAAGGCTGATGCTATGAAGCTGAGTTATTGAAGGAAAAGAGAGTTAGGGGTGTGTGAAGTGGGCCCTGTTTGATTTGGATTTGGCCCAAATCAGGGACAGTGATTTGATTTGTTGATTCAGATCACTGTCCCTGGTTCAATTCGGCTGAATCTGAAGATTTGATGCTGATTCGGAGAATTAGCGATTTGGACATAAACACAGCTTTAAAGGTTTTTTCCACATGTCAATGGTACCAGGCATGGCTCATGATTGCTGCAATGCTGGGCCAGATGGAGTATCCCATAGGAGTATGGGGGGGGCTCCCTGTGTGCTCAGCAGTGAACCCAGAAGTTGACTAGAAGTACTTCTGGTCCACTTCCAGGTCTGCTGGGGAGCGTGCTGAGGGCCCCCCGGTACCCTCTCCAGCTTGGCAATCGGCTGTAGGGGGACCCCAGGTGCCCCCCAGACCCAGGAGGCACCAGTAGCTAAGCCAGGGAGACACGGGTTGGGGAGAGGGGGGTCCTTCAGCCCGCTGCCCGGCAGACTCGGAAATGCTTCTAGTCCACTTCCACGTCTGCTGCCAAGTGTGCTGGGGAGCCGCCCCATGCTTCTGTGGGACACTGCATGCGCCCCAGCACTGCAGCATTCATGAGCCACCTGCTACCAAGAGCTATGTAGAAAAAATGTTTAAAGTTGTGTCTATGACTGAATCTCTCTGAATCTCTCCAAGTAGATTCAGAAAGATTAAAGGGTCGTCTGATTCAGTTCAGGTCTGGAGATTCAGCCACCAAATGGGGCCGAATCTCTGCAGGATCGAATCAGGGACTGAAGCTTCGCACAGCCCTAAAGAGAATGATGCTGAATTGCTTTTCTCAGGTGTGAGAAGGGGCAGTTCCAGCTGCCACGTGGGGATTTCCCCTATGCTGCAAACGAGACTCAAGAGCTGGTCTGAACTAAGCCTAAGGGAGAGGTTTAGCCTGTTTCAAGGTGCTAAAGAGGGACGTTGGAGATGGAAGGGATGTGCCCCTGTGTGTGGGGAGAAGACAAGCTCTGGGCAGTGAGACTCCTGTGTCACTTCACACCCCCAAAGGGCACATACTATACACACAAGTGCCAGTTTGGGCATTTATGCACAGTTTGCAATCCCATTACACCCTCCCCACAGCTACTGTGCATACCCAGGAGACTGTGCACAGGCCAGTCAGCTCTGTGGCTCCATATAAATGTAGATAAGCATTTATCCAATACTTAAATCCCAGAAGGAAGTCTCCCAATCTGCACATTTTAGCCCAGGAGCCTAATGGTTATGGTGCTGACCCAGTAACCTGGCCATTTTGTTCTTCCAGACACTCTGCGCTCTTATCCAGAGAAGGGCTCATACTGCAAGGGTAAGTGCTAATGCAGATCTGATTGTCTTCACAGAAAAATCCCACTGCAGGGCTCCTCTCCCCTTCCATGAGAAACACTCTCACAGCCCATTATCAAACCCTGCTCTGCTGTGACCTGGGGGATTGGGCTAGGAGTTTCTTGCCTTGGCTTGTGGATTTGCTGCCATGTCCTCCACTTTCCCATGGGGTAAGGGATCTCCCCAGTCCCAGGTTGAGGAGCTGCAGGGCTGTTTCTTCTCACCGTCATGAGCCCAGGGCCAAGGCAGCTCCTGGGACCCAGGACAGTACCAAGCAACACAGGGCTGCTGCAGAGGGTGAGGAGTGGCCCCCACTGAGCTCTGCCCCGATGCTGTGATTCTCTCCCCAGTGACAGTGACTCTGGATCCAGACACGGTTCATCCCTGCCTTGTCCTTTCTGTGGATTGGAGAAGTGTGAGAAGTGCAGATACATAGCAGCATTTGTCCAACAATCCTGAGAGATCTGATATGCAGAGCTGTGTGCTGGGTGGGCCGTGCAGGAGTCACCATGGGGAGACACTGCTGGGAGGTGGAGATGCCGGAAGGGGCATTCTGGGCCATGGGGGTTGCCAGAGAGTCTGAGAGGAGGAAGGGATGGATCTACTTTAGCCCAGGGAGGGGATCTGGGCTGTGCAGTGCTGGCTTGATCAGTTCCAGGCTCTTGCTGCTCCTCATCTCAACACCTTGTCTCGGTGCCCGGTGCCCAGCAGGATCCGTGTGTGTCTGGACTGGGCAGTGGGGAGGATATCATTTCTCAGTGCTGACACCGAGACCTCAATCTTCCCCTTCCCACTGCTCTCATTCTCTGGGGACAGAAACCGGCCCTGGTTCTGGCAGAGGGATGATGGAGCTGAGCTCAAACTGTGCCACTGAAGTGGGGGCTGGGCAGGGGATGGTCCAAGGGAATGATGGGTTCAACCACTCCAGCCTCCTGCTCTCTGCCTGAATACTGGAGAAAGACTGTCCCAACAGGGACACCGTTCTGATAGTTGAGTATTATCCCCATACTTGTAGTTTTAATTATTATCCCTAGAACTGAGTGGCCTTGATAAGGCAGCTGAGTGAGTGACCTGTTCACACCCATCTAAAAGAGATCAGGGACACGTTCCTGTGGCCCCCACTCTGACATCCCCCTACCCCAGCTCTCCACTTTGGCCCTGCTCTCCTGCCTGCCACAACTGATGTTTGATTAATTCTCTATTTCAGGAGGTGCTTGGCGGGGCTGGAGTTCAGCCACTGGTGCTTTATTACACTCAGTTCATGCTTAGGCTGCCGGTCTGTCTAGCCTGAGCAGGGCTTCTCTCGCTGATCCTGTTTGCTGTATTGCTCTGGAACCTCCTGCCCTGCCTCTCTCTGGTCTGGGCTTTACCCTCTCCCAGGCTTCAGTCGGCCTCCCTTCTTATTCTTGGTTTCGGGCTGCAGCCCCTCCTTGGTTTCAGAATACCTTGCTTGCAGCTGAGCCCCTGGCCCTGTCTGAGAGTCAGCCCCTCTTGGCCAAATTGGAGGGGCAGAAGCTCTGGGGTGGTTTATGGACAAAGAATCAGGAGGACCCAGCACCACAGGCCCAAAGCGACTGGGGTTCCAGTGTAGAGCTGGAGAAACTACATTCAAAATAAGACAACCAGGGAGCCAGCAGACACCAGAAGTCCTCCTGGGCAATGAGAGCTTGTCATCTGATTCCTCCCCTCCACCCGCCTCAGCTTTGGGCAGAAGTAGGACACTTCCCAAATCACTTCCTTCCAGCAAGGCACAGCAGGCCACATGGGACAAGGGAGATTTCCAAGTAAACCTTAGGATGACAGGACTGATCTTACTGAGAGGGAGAACCCCTCTGCTCCAGTCCTGTTGTACAGCCCAAGCAGTGACAGGGGTGAGGGCCAAGACTTTTTGCCTATTGCTTTTAATCTTATGTATTTTCTTAAGTTTTGCACTTCCTTTAAGAAACTCCATTTTGTATTGTTCTGTAGCTTGATATAAGTGCTCGACCTTTTACTCTTTTGTATGCTGTATGGGCGAGAGTGTTTTTGTGGAAAAGGAAAGCATCAACTGGTGACTGGCTGAAAAATACAGACAGATAAAAGACGAAACAAGAAGAATCCAGCCCAGAATAGCGAGAGAACAATGGCAATTGACCTTCAAGAACACAGTGATAACCCAGCAAAAGCCCAGAGGACTGGGTGAATTTACAAGGCTTTAAAAGATGATGCTAGACATATCAATGTTGGGTCTTGTTCTGCATATCATCCTGAAGCATCAGTTCATTTGATGAGAGGGACCAGCAGGAGCCTGGCTTCTACTCGTGATCAATTTAGCTGGCCACTAAGTTGACCCGAACACCAATAAGACTGGTAGCATATACCAGCACAAAACAGAAATCGGGGAATGAATGTGGTGTGTGTATTAAGCGTCTACTCAAACTTTGCCTTATTTCCCCTTATACAGTCTTGTTCATGATTTGCGTAATTGGCAATTTGAATAACACTGCCAGGACATGAGTCCTCAAATGTTCATCCCTGGTTTCAGTGTTTGGTTGTACAGGCGTTCCTTCTGGGCATCTTGGTGCTGGGAACTGAAAGGGGGAGGGCAGGATAGGCAAATGGTATGATGGCAAGTAAACTGCCAGTCTGCCCTAAGGAACAACACATCCTGACCTGTCCTGAGCAGTGGTACATCTCCTCCTCATTGGTCCCAAACAAGTGAAGGGACACCCCAGGACATGTGGGAGCTCCTCTTGGGAAGTGAGCTTCATGCAGTGGGATTGCAAACCCAGTCAGCATCACTGGCCCTGGTAGCTGCCGTTTCGGCTGTGATCCTTCTGTAAATAGGCTACTTTAAATTTCTCTTGAAGATCCAATGGGCGCTCTCCTCTTCCCTTGCTGTCATTTGTCAGTTTGCAACCCCAGATGTTTTTTCTATGGATTGTTGTTGTAAAGAAAGGCTGGATTGTATACACGTTAGTGAGAAGAGATGATATGGGTTACCTCTCGTGATAACCCGAGGCATAATCCAAGCCTTGGGGTGAACCCAGAAGTGCATGTCATCCTGAAGGAATTGGTATGACAGGAGCACTTCCTTTGTAGCCGGCCCTCCTTCCCTGCACCTGTATAATATGAACTATAGTTAAAAGCAATATGAGTAAGCAGGTGCATTACAGGATAACTTTGAACCCCAACTCCAAACAGTCCAACAATGACCCTTCAGGATGAGAATCTTTGCCTTGCCACAGCCCCAGCCGTCCCAGACAGCACAAGGGCTTTCACTGCACCACAACCACAATGACTGCACTAACTTGTGCAGTGTTTTAAGTGCAGCTCACTCAGGCTCTGCTTGATAGCCATGCACAGTTTCTCTCTCTGCTGGGGCATCCTCAATGCTAGGGAAGTCAATCCTTCTCCAGACTGAACTCAGACCAGGCTCCTCCACAATCTCCTTGGGGCCTCTTTTAATGCTGCATGGAGCATATCATGAAGCAAGACCTCTCCCCTGCTCAGGGGTGATGCATAGGGGGTGCACGCGCACCCCATGCACATGGCAGTGCACCCCCTGCAAGAAGGTGCCACCATCTAGGGTGCCTGATCATCCCTGGGCTGTAGGTTGGTCTGGCAAATGTACAACAAGGGGTATTCAACACAAACAACTACCGTCCTCACCACCTGTGTAAGTACTGTATTTAGTAAGCTCTCCTACAGTGGTCACAGCAGATACAATCACCATATGGTTTAGGAGCAGTACCCCTTCAAACACAACCAGAAGGACACCAGAGGCTGAACGTATTTGTATCAAGATGTCTTGCAGACACCAAGTGAAGCTATGCTCAGGTGGAAAAAGAAGCAGCAGCAATCACTTGGGCCTGTGAACAGCTCAGCTTTTACTTCCTTGGTCTTTCTTGGAAGATGTGCTTTGAGCCCTGGTCCTTCAGACCTACCAGAGAGGAGCAGAGGGCTGTGTTAGGACTGCTCTGGAAAGGAGACTGGTGACTGCAACACACAAAACAGACTGCACGTGTCTGTCTTTGTTACACGTACACCACGCTAATAAAAGTGCACCAGCCCATATCGCAGCACCCCCTAGCAATTTGTTCTGTGTGGGGGCCTGTGAACAGATGGGTGGTCTGGGTGACCTTCCATCAAGGGGAATGTGTCCCTGGGACAGGTTCCCCTTTGCAGGGTGCTCTACTACACCACGCAGAAGGTCGGGAATCCTTGTTGTAACTGGACTTGGCAATTCCTACCCTTCTCCCAGGAAAGCTCTTCCCATTCAACATTAACTTCTATTAATATGGAAAACGTCTATGATGGTTGAGTTCTGTGTCTGCTGCCTCGGTGGAGCAAAGACATGAAGACTAACAACCTGGAGAAGATGTGGGGGTGGAGAATGCCCAGGCCCAGTCACTTCGGGAAGAGGAGTCAATCTCTTCACATCTGAGTCACATTTTGCTCCCCCAGCACAGGGGCAAGGCTCCTTCTCCTGCCTGTCAGCCAAGCAGGTGCTTTATGGCTGTGCTTTTCCTATCAGCCGTTTTATTCCTTCCTGATCGACACAAGCAGAAAGCAATTCTGTATGCCCTTCGCTCTCTTTCATTTTGCCCTGATTGTCTGGAGAACAATGAACATATCCACTTGTTAGTAAAGTCACTGCAGCTATCCTCTAGGGCTAGGGACAGACATTACATACAAACTGGTTCAAGTGATCAGAAACTGGTTTAAACCTGTGTGACAGGGGGGGCCTCCTTGGGGCCGATCTCCGTGGCCCGCCCACCTGTCCTTGGGCAACTGCCCACTATCTTGCCTGCCACACCTTGGTGTTAATTGATTCAATTATAGATGTCAATTAAACGGGAGGCTGCCCATTTTAGTGCCCCGATGCCAGGAGGCGCTCTGCAGCTCCTATCCTCCCCAATACTGCAGCCCAAGCCTTGCAGATGGCATCTTGCTGCTCCCATAATCACCGGCCCCACACTGGGCCCCAGAATCATCCATACAGGACCCCTCTATGATCCTCTCCTATCAGGCGGCCTCTCTGCCATCATCCAGGCTACCTAGCCCCCCCAAAGCCCTTTTCCCCCTCTCAGGTGTGGTCCCCCCAGGACCTTCAGCCCCTTGCCCTGGCCCACCTCCAGGCCAGTCAGGACCCCAGGGCCCCAGCTCTTGGGCATCCCTCACAGTGGGCCCCTGGCCCTTTTGACCCCCATGGTCCTGGCCCCCAGCTTGGGCCAGTCAAGGTACTCTCCTTCAGGGTGGGTCTCTAGCCCCTCACTCTTCCCTTCCAGGCTCACCATGCCACTACCCCCTTTCTCCCAGGGGCAACCGCAGCACCACACCCTGTACTCATTCACTCTCTCAGGGTCTGCCCTCTGGGCCCCTCCAAGCATAGGGTTACCCACCCAGTGGTGGGAGCTAGGGGTTAAGGCACCCCAACCCACCTTTCACCAGGGTGATCACTGACCTGGCATTTCCTGGGGGCTCCCACACCACTGAGAGCCCCACCAGACCACCCACTCCTGGCAGGGTGCAGTTTCAGGTCATGCCCAGGACCAAGGAGCCTCCTTACCATCCCCTTGCAGCTCTCCCTTACCTCCAGGTTGTTCTCAGCAGCCCTCCAGCCAAGCAACATTACTGCCTGGCCTCCAGGCAACTAAACTGCACTGTTTATATAGGCAGCCCATGCCTCTAAAATGGCTGCCCTCATCAAGCACCTGGCGGCTGCCAGCTCCAGGCACTTAAAGTGGCAGGCACACACAGTGCTCTGCCACAACCTGTAACAGAACAGCTGTTTCTGAAGCTGTCCTGCACATCTTCTTTCACTGTTCAGACCTCTTTGACTAAGTCTGGGGTTGACTGAGTGCACGTGACACTATGGGGTGATTCCTGTTTCACTTTTACGCACTTATGTGACTTCCCAATATCCTTTTTGACACATGGTGGATCTGGATCCTTGTTCTACGTTCAGGGCAGTAAACTTGCCCAAGTAGATGTGTATGTGAGAGAAGTGAAGTGGAGGGTGAGGAAGGCCAGTCCATCTTTTAGCCCAAACAGCCTAGTGGTTAGAGCCTTGTCAAGGTGTTATACTCAGTTTTAACTCTGGTTCACAGTGAGACTGAGTGGGACCGATTCCAGTCACAGCTTGAAAGCTTTATTAGGATGCACAATAGGAAAGAAGTATTTAATTCAATAAAGAGAATGCTTGCATAGCCTCAGATTCAGGGAAGAAAACAGGTCCGCTAGCCAGACTTCTCTGGTCCTCTGAGGACTTGAGCTCATTTGCTGAGCCTTGGACAAGTTCAGATTTAAAAGTATTGAAGAGTAGAAGTTAATTTCCCTCCAGTCTGTGCCCAACATTTTCAGATGGCTGGTCCCGATAGTCTAACGATTGGTCTCAGACTGGCTTAATTTAAACTTCTTTCTTTCACTGAAATGTTCAGAACCGGATTTAACAAGATTTCTTTTGGACCTGGAAGGTGTCAACTAGTTGAGATTCATAATCCTTGGAAAAGCATGGAGTACTCCTCTCCTTTCCCTTTCTATCACTGCATGCTGTTAAGATGGGTCTGTTTCCTCCTCACTTTAGCTTATGGTTTGACAAGGCTGCTTTGGTTTTACAACTTACCCAAGCATTTATCAAAAATATATCTGTTAGAACAAAATAACACTCAATACATTTGGTTACAGCAATTGCTACTGCTAATTATTTTAAGATGAAGCTTCAATGTCAAGTATTGGGATTACTTGATGCATGGTTCTTCCTTACAGTGTTTCTTTTTAGGCCTTGTGCTCTGTCACAGAGCACTGAGGTGCCCTGTGCCTGAAGAGGGGAGAAACTGCTAAGGAAGGAGCCCTAGCGGTGACTAAGGAGCCCAGGTGGGGGTTGCCAGGGCAACCAATGAAGGCCAGCTGACCGGAAGGGGCCGGGCCTGGCTCCCTTTATAAACCCAAGGAGCTAAGAGCAGAGTTCTGGGAGCAATGATGTGAGAAGAAGCCTGATGGGAGGTACTGTTAGCAGAAAAGGGGAGCAGCTCCAATATGCTGGAGCAATGTTGTTGAAGCCTGGTGGCTTATATTTAAGTTGTAGCCAGGAGGCTGGAGTTTGTGTTTGCTGTTTGTTAAAACTGGTGGTTTGAGAGAGGCTGTTAGGGGTTGGAGGGGGCCTCATAGGGGACTCACAGCGGAGTGTGAGGACCCTGGCGCCAGTGGGTGCAGCACATGGGGTGCATAGACCCCAGACCCAGAGAGGGGTGTTTGAGAAGCCCAAGTGGGGCATGGCGAGCCCCAGGAGGAGGGTCGCGTGATTGAGAAGCCCAAGCTGGGCACGGCAAACCCCAGGAAGGGGGCTGCATTATTAAGAAGCCCGAGTTGGGCCTGGCGAGCCCCAGAGAAGGGGGCGGCATTATGGATAAGCCCAAGTGGGGCATGGCAAGCCCCAGGAGGGGGTTGCATGACTGAGGAGCCCAAGTTTGGACACTGGGAGCCCCTGATACAGGGCTGCATTGTTGGGAGGCCCAAGTTGGGCACTGTGAGCTGGATAGGGGGCAGTATTATTGAGAAGCCCAAGTCTGGGCACTGGGAGCCCCTGATAGGGGGCCGCATTCCTGGGAGGCCCAAGTTGGGCACTGGAAGGCCCCAGGAGGGGGCAGCAAAGGATGGAAGGCCCAGGGAGAATAGTAAGGGGCTGAATAGTGAGAGAACTGAGACAATGGTGATTACATCGGTGAGGGGTGGACTGCGATGTAGGGGAGGAAATGGAGCCACAGACAGCACCCCCTAGTGATGGGGCAGTATAAGGACAGCCTCCCACCAATTAATACTAATTAATTAATCAAGATCAAGGCATGGCAGGCGAGGAGGCGGGTGGTTGCCCAGAGACAGGTGTGTGGGCCCCATTAAGGGCGGCCCAGAGTGATGACCTGTCACGTGCTCTGTGTGATTTGGCCCAGTTAAATGTATGAATGGCTTTCCTCTTGCTTTGCTTGCCTAGCTAGCTGTTGGATCTGTGAAGGTTCATGGTATAGTCACTCAGGCAGAAGCTTTGGGGGTTTTTCTGCCTGAGCCAGATAGTATTAGTTTTGACCCAATCCTTTTGAAAATGGACAAGCCTGTCAACAGCACATTGCATTGTCTTATGAAGGGAGCAAAAGACCCAGGTTCTAGGTCTCCCCCAACAAAAAGGCGGTATGCATCTTCATCTCCTTTTGCACTACCAAGTGGCCTAATGACCAGGGCATTGCCCAGTGCACTGTAAAGCCCTCCTTTTGAAACTACCCACTCGATAGCTAGGAAGAACAGCGATGTGGAGTCAAGAGAAGGAAAGGGAGAAAGAGGAGGGTCCATGCTCCAAAGGGTAGTTCCGCCCCTTGCATTTAATATTCATTTAATAACATGGATTAACAACTGTGGGACAGTTTCTGCACCGTCAGAGGGAAGAGCCAGATCCAATGGCTCCTACCCTCCAAGGAGTGTTCTTCTCACTGAGCCCCTCCCCCTCTAGCTTTTTTTCTTTCTTCTGGTAGCAGATATCTTTGTACATTAGATCAGAGGTTATAGCCCTCAATCAAAATGTTTCTTATTTTTAGCTCCTCAAGCTTAAGATGGGATTTGAAACCCAAATTTCTGACATCTCATGGAGTTATCTAACCCTCCAGATACAGACTATTTTGTGGGGAGCCCTTTTCACCCTTCATGTTGAAGCTGGGCACTGGCAAGATAAGTGTGCAAGATTCATTGGCCAGAAGGAAAGCCAGCAAGAAGGTACATGATTTTGTAGCCCCTTGGCACAGACACGGCTAGAAAGGAAGAGCCGTGGGTTCCAGTTCACGATTCCAGGACAACTTGTGCATTTTCCATTACTCTGTCATGGATTAAAATCAAAATAAACAAGGACCCTGGTAGTAAGGGGCAGAAACCAGGTATCCCCTCTCCTCCAAGGTAGCGTTTCCATACCTGATCTAAGTGCATTGTGGATGTTTCTTGGAGGCTGTACCCACAAGTTTAACTAGGAAATCTGGTGCCCTGAGCAAAGTTAAGAGCATGGCCAGTGGAAAGGAAGTGTGGGGGGGCTTTATCACGTGCTGGAAAACCAGTGTGGGGAGAATAAATGACCCTGGCAGCAGCTGCCACCACATAGTGTCCCACATACTGGCGGTGGCAGCTGTTGCTGGTAGGGCTGCTTCCCTGGGGCCTGCCATTCTGGTGCCTACTTTAAACTGGCACCTAGGTTTAGTCCTGCCTGACTGCCTTTACCTGGCTATGACTTCTGAATGAATATACATTAACCTGCAACAGCCTGAGATGGCTTCAGTGGAGCACAAACATGCTGAGCACTTGCTGCATGTAACACTCACTACACTGCTAAACAAGATCTGTATTAGGACAAGTCTCGCCCTATTCACCACCAACCATATAAACCCCTAAATTCAATCCCTATCTGAGGTCTGACCTCGAGGCTTGGCCACATTCTGGGTATGAAAGAGACCCTGCCCCCACTCCTCTCCTCATTTCCCTGTACCTTCTCTGCATGTGGCTGACCTTGGGCCCACACTGGCCATCTGCAACAATGCAGTAGTTTTTCCATTTCTAACCCCTGCCATTTTTTCTCCCACTTCCTTTCCCTGTTGCCCATCAATAGAGAAGTAGTCTGCCCACCGTTCCCTAGAGATCTGCCTGACATGACATAAGGGAACCTGGAGCACTCAGTGTGCACAGCTTTGGTGTGGGTATAGGGCAGGATGCAACTGAGGTAAGGGAGAAGATCTGACAAAGGTTGTTTGTGGGTGACCTAAAAACCAAATGTTAGTATCAGCGCAGACATACAGGACGGGACACTGTGTGGTTGCTTCCATATTCCAGTGTCTTGTCACCTGCTACACTCGATGAGGTTTTCCACGGGGTTGGAATCAGCATCCATTTTAGAACAACCTGCTGTTTCAAGGCAATTAAAGAAGAGGGCTTGGTTTCACAATGCTTTTGTCTTGCCATTCACAATAAATTGGCAAAGTGGGATTTTATGTCTCCTTTGCCAAGGTGCAGGCACCGCAAGGTCACACACCTCAGCCCAGGTCTGAATTCTCACAGCTCATCTGCCGTCTTGTGCTTCCAGTTGGGTTACACAAAAGATGGAAGCAGAGTCCTGTGGCTGCACCTTTGGACCACTTCAGGCCAAGGTGGCAGCTCCTGAGCAAGCAGCCAGGATTGCATCAACTGTATCAGGGCCAAGTGCCAAGAGGGAAAAGGAGGGGGAGCCAGATAATGCCCAAGCAAAAGGTCAGAAGCCCAGCACTGACTCCAAGCTGCTTCCCACAAAATCCCCCTGATCTGGAGAGCCCCCAACACAAGGAAACCCCAGCTCCTCTTGTCTCCAGGCAGCCACACCACCTGTTTACCCCCAGAAGCACCATGACTTCCAAAGTCCAGATACCTTGCACTTAAAGTGGCAACAGCTTCCCAGCACCACCCCAATCTCCTCAAGCAAGGCAGTAACAGATGACTACCCTCATGGCCCTGGCATCCCCGTCACTGCACACCCAGCTATGTGACAGCTGCCGGCTCGGATATGCTCACAAGCAAGCTCCTGCTTAAGCCACTTTCCCCAAACTGAATAGCCAATTTTGTGCAGGCCCTGGAGCTCCACTATTCCTGCACGGGGAGCAATGTATGGACCCGTAACAAAAGGTCATGTTTCCCGCAGCTGAAATATGCAGACTGTCACATGACATAGTATCAGTGGTACACAAACACAGTTGAAAAACTGCAATAAGTTTTAATTCCTCTTAGGGCATTTCTACACGACACGGGGGTTTAATTCTCTCTAAACTGAAGTGGCAGTTTGTTTAAAAACACCGCATCAATTTAGGGTGAAGTAAAACCCATGGCAGGTACACAATGGTCTGCCCAATCCTTACCTGCCTGTCTGGCAGCGGGGAGGGGAGAGCAATCTGCCAGTGGGCCGAGCAGTCCCTGAGCTGTATGGGGCCCGCTGCTTCCCTCCACAGCTGTACGGTAGGAAACTAAAACACCTCAGAGGTGTTTTAGTTTTCTGTGTCCCAAAGTCATTTAAGGAGCCTTACGCTTCCAACATGCACAAACAGCAGCACAATTAATGTGCAACACACTACCAAATGTGCAAACAGTAACGTCATTAAAGCGGTGCAAAAGGACACTTAACCTGCTTTAAAGTACAAATGCCCTTAGAGACTGGTGCAGGCAGGGTCACAGCTGGCAGAACAGAAACCATTGAGCAAGTCCTTCTGCCAGATGGTTGGGTGCCTACAGCCAGAGCTGCTGTGCAGACAGACCCCATGGAAGAGTCCATCTTATGCAGGGGTCGGACTCGATGATCTATTGAGGTCCCTTCTGACCCTAACATCTATGAATCTATGAATCTTTCTGCAGATCCACCACGCTGAGGGCTAGATTTGGCAACTGCTGTTCCAGGGAGACCAAGCCCTTCTCAGCCAGGCAGCTTTGGGAGATCTCCATGAAGAAAGCTCCTCTCAGGCATGTGAGTGATTTCAGCCCTTAGTGCCTGGACAGGAGCCACCACTGTGGGGGTGCAGCTGCACCATGGCTGCAGGATGGAAGTTACAGTGGGAACTGCATGCGGCGCGTGGGGTCATCCAGCGCACACCACATGCTGCCTCTGGGTCACTCCAAGACACGTGGGCAACACTGGGTGCCTGGAACAGATGGCAAATCACTCAGAGAGTGGCTTGATCCCCTTCACAGAACAATTTTACAGTCCCATCGGCTTCCCCACTCACCCTCTCCCCTCCTACTGCCTTGCAAGCTGCCTACTCATTCAGCTGCTTGGCTATTTCCCTCATAGCCGCCTGTTTGACCTAGCATCTCTCATTTCATTGTGTGGATGCATAAAAACCTATCTACACCTGATATGTGCAGCCCCTTTACATACTTTTATACTCCCTCTTGTCTATTAAGCTATTCAGGAGATCCAGTATGGACTCGGGTTCATGGTTTCTGCTTTTTTGACAGTTAGTTTCAGGACTGACAGCTCTTCCCCGACCGTCTGTTGCCTGACAGAGCCCCTGTTGGGTCAGATCCCTGGTACTGTTTGTGGGTAACTGCATTACCTACGGCTCCGAGTGAGAGCCTCTAAAGCTCACACTGCCATCCTCAACCCCCAAAGGAAATTCAAACGGTGAGGGCAAAGTAAGTGCCTTTTGGAGTAGGAGATAGCCCCATGTGGTGGCAAGTGTGCTTGAGCATCCTGGACTTTCTCTTTCCTCTTTATCAGGTTGGAAATACCTTGGGGGAATGAAGTATTCTTTTGTTTTTTTCCCTGTGCTCCCTCTTCCCCCTGGCCTACCTCTTCATGATGCTGGAAGCAGCTTGAGCCACATAGGTGTGTATCATAGTGACTTTGAATGAAGCTAGTGCTAATGTCCTTATTTCAATGTAACCCAAGAGTTGACCCTTCTACACATGCTTTTTGATTCTCCTTCACAAGAAAAGGGTTATTCAACTATAAAAATATTCTAGGTATTACAGATCTCCAGAAATCTTGATGTCTGTATTTTGAGGACAGAATATCAGCTTTTCATCCCTAGCTCAGTGACTTTTATTCTGCAGCAGATGAGCAGGTCACATCTGCCACGAGTCATTTTTTCAGAAAGGGGAACACCCATTTCCTGCCTTAGACTGAAACATTTCTAAACCCAGAAAGCGGAAGTTCCCTCTCGTACCCTTTCCCCTTGGCGTGCACCATGGCCTCACAGTGACAAAATCAAGTTTCCAGGGAGAATCAACTTGTGGTTTTGTCTGGAAATCTTCAAAGATCCCGGTGGGTCTAGGCCAGAAGCCCTCTGGGATACAAACATCTCGTGCCCTCGCTGCAGACAGAGCTTTGCCCAGAAGACCGTCAGACTGAAGAGGAAATTGTGGAAGTTGTAGAAAAAGCTGAGCATCCGAGTGTGCTGGGAGTCTAAGAGGAGTCTAAGAAGAGGAGCAGGTGAGTGATCATGGGGCAGCCCCACTCACTGGGTGCTGACAGGTGGGGGGCAATCTCTACTGCCCCCCACTGCCCCATGCTGCATGGGGGGCTTTGCCACAAGCCCCCACAACCTGCCCCCCC
>NW_005842753.1:471284-488233 GCF_000455745.1 Alligator sinensis | reverse complement strand
TGGGGCGGGTGGGGCAGCCATGGTGGGGGACTGGGGGAGCAGGGGGGGTTGGGGAGTTTGTGCAGAGCTGTGGGGGGCAGTGGGAGGGAGCGGGGCTCACCCCCCTCTCTCTGCCCAGCAGCACCGGTGAGTTGGGGCTTTGTTTTCAAAGTGCCGGGAGCTGGGGAAGGCAGGGCAGCCCTTGCCAGGCTGGGAGCGGTGGGCGATGGGCCGGGCCTGGCCTGGGTGATTCGGAGACTCAGCAGCAGCAGAATCTCAGAATCAGATTCGGCCAAATTGATTTGGGACAGTGATTTGAATCACCGAACCAAATCACTGTCTCCCAAATTGGCCAAATCCAAAGCGAATACTAACCGCTTCACACAGTCCTAATAGAGACACTGATTGTAACCACAGACCTGGGATTCCCCTTCTCTTTGCTTGTGCAGCATAAGTATTCCCCTCCCAGACTGGCCTCCCTTCATACCCTGCTTTCTCCCTGCCTTTCCATCTCCTTCCCTATATGGCTTGCACTAAACTTTATATATTTGCATGTTTTTCTCTCCCTGTACAGAATAGACAGGAGTGACCGGAAGTGCCCTGAGAACAGTGCTTGGCCATGGCCACAGCAAGACCAGGGCAGGGCATCCAAGAGGAAATCAAGTGTCCCATCTGCCTGGAGCATCTGACCAACCCAGTGACACTCGAGTGTGGGCACAACTTCTGCCAAGCGTGTATCAATGACTACTGTGAGACTTGGGAACAACATGGACCTTTGGAGTGTCCTGTCTGCAGAGCCAGGTTCCAGAAAGGGAATCTCCATCCAAACTGGCAGCTGGGAAATCTAGTAGATAGCATTAAACAATTGCAGTTAGTTCCTGGAGTTGTAGATCTGTGTGTGAAACACAAGAAGGAGCTCAACTTGTTCTGTTGGGAGGATGGGGTGGCCGTGTGTGTGGTTTGTGAGAGATCTCCAGAGCACAGGTCTCACTCAGTGCTGCTCATTGAGGAGGCTGCCCAGAAATACAAGGTAGGAAGCACTCCATTTTCAGCTACTTCAAACCATTCCCTCTGGGCCAGACTTTCTCAGCCCTCCACAGCCACGTGCACTTCCAGGTATCCCAGCTTCTCCCCCTCCCCCAGAAGAGACTGATTCCAGCAACAATCCTGCTGTATCCTGTGAGACCCTCTGGGCTAGCACAGGACTGTCTGGACCCTAGGACTGTCCTGTCCTGGAGCACTACCCTGCAGAGGACACAGAGGGGTCCCTGGAGGTCCATGTTCCTCCCTTTAGAGGATGAACTAAAACCAGAACTGTTGCCAAATCAGGGCTATAGAGACCATGGGGTAGCCCAGAGATGGCAGGGCACAGGGCTCTGAGAATGAAGGGCCTTGACTACCACCAGAGGCAAACTGATGAATGGGCCAACAGGGTCAAGGCCCAGGGCCCAGCTACAAAGAAGCTATCACCACTCATTTTCTGCAGGCACAATTCAGGCAGAGCAGTCAGCACAGGCAGCACTTTGTTGGCTCCTGGAGGACCTGAGCCATCATTTCCATAGGGAGAGGGTACAACACCAGATGTGTCCTACAGGTTCTTCCTCCATCTACCATAGGCAGTGGAAGGGAGGCCTTACAAACTCAACCCCTCCAAAGGCAAGGCAGCAGGTATGGTTGTAGGGCAGCCTGGCCGCAGGCTGCTGCAGCAGGGGGAAGGGGTGTGCACACTGAGATACCTGCCTGCTGAGCCGGCTGTGATCCCGGCTGCAGAGGGTAAGTTTCTTTCAATCTTCTTTCTTTATGACTGCCTGGGCTTGGGGGGTGGGGGGAAAGGGGGTCATATCGAGATTGCCGCAGTGCAAGAGGGAGTTGGGTAGGGGCAGGGGTGAATCATTCACCCCTGCCCTTGCTCTGCTCCCTGGTGCACTATGGGGGTTGTCCCATGACCTGGCTCAGCTGGGGCCCCATTCACAGCTCCCTTAGAAGTGCACTGCTGGGAAGCCAAAGGGGGGGCACATGCCCCCCAACCCCTGATCTGCAGGAACGGGCTGTAGCTGTGAACTGGGCTCTGCCTGCTCCCTGCCTCCATGCCTCGCTGCAGCTCCTTTGAGGAGTCACCGGGTTGCGCTGGGCTCTTCCTGGGAATGGCTTGGAGCACAGCGGGGCAGAGCGAGGTGGGTACAGGGGTTCCAGGCGCTCCGTCCCCTCCAACCTGATGGTGCAGCTGAGGCTGTCCCTGCTCCAGCCCCTGGCTCCAGGCCCCCCTAGACGGTGCAGGAGCCAGGGCTGGTACGGGGAGGCAGCTAAGGCCGGTGCGGGGCTGAGGGCCTCTGGTTTTGCGGGGGCCACTGGTGCCAGGCAAGGACCCCAGGCACGGGGAAGGGGAGGCCACATGGGCACATCGGGCCCCAGCCCTGATCACAATCCTGGGGCCATCTCTGCTCTGCTCCCTCCTGATCCCTGTCTGGTCCCATCCTCACTTCCTGCCTGCCCCTCAACCGTTTCCTCACCCCCTGCAGACTTTCCTACTGGGGGAGGCATGAATGCATGCATGCACACACTCAGCCCCCCCCGCAAAAAAAAAATCTTTTCTCCCGCTGCCTATGACATGTAGCTTTCTACTTTTTTCATCTCTGGTTAAATAGTTAATATTGGCAATTTCCTGTCATGGCTGGATGGCAGGGCAGTTATCTTTGGGCTCTATAAGAACATGATAAAGAATTACAAGCATGCTCTAGCAAGCTAAGATATATAGCACTAGAGATGTTTCCCTCTCCCTTCTTCCTTCATTAGGGTACATCTACAGGGAGTTCCCAGCCTATCTCTGCATCGCTCCTTATGAAGGGTTTTGGACTAACAATTCAATGTGTGTTTTTTGGCTTTTCTCCATAATTCCCTCATCTACATGGGTAGTGTAACAAGGATTGGGTGAGAAAGGCACCAATCTCCCCTCTTCCCCACACAGGCTTTGCTGTGGGATGAGCAACATTTCTCCAGGGTATAGGACAGGGTGAATGGGGTACCAGGACCATCCTCCTGGGGAGCCCATGCCACTGCCTCTTCTTCAGCTCAGCCCCAAGCCCATGCTGCTAAGAGACAAGCAGCCCCAGTTGTAGCTGCCGCTCAGGTGGGGAGAGCCCAGGTAGATCAGATGTTTCTCCCTCTCCCTGCACTCTCCCCATCCACAGATGCCCATCTCTGCTGTGGGCAGCAAAATTCCCCCTCCTCTGGCACCTAGCATGGGAGCTGAAAGAGCGTGTTATGCCTCTGAATCCACCACTCTTTTCTGTACGTTAGGACGGGGTTCTCCTCTCCCTGGAAGTCTGTATGAGGCAAATAGAGAATTTTCAAATGTGCGATTTCAGGGGATACAAGTTTGGACATCAGACTGTTGATATTTCTTTGGGATTGTCTTAAACAAAAGGACAGCTTGTTTTAATAACACAGGAATTCCCAGGCCTCCCTGGCTGGTTGTAAAGCCAGGAGAGTTGTTAGGGACCTGCTTTTATTTTATTTTAATTCAATCCAAGGTTCCTCGGGTCTCCAAGGCTGTGGATCAGAGTTCACAGTGATTTAGATGTATTCAGCGCTGTGTCCTGTGATGAACTGTGCATTAGCCATTATAAATGGCACTGTTTCTTTACATGTTGCTATATTGTGTGCCTGCTTAAGGACCACATTTGCTTCAGTTGTGTTTTCTGTTCAGAAGAATAAAGTTGCCAGCCCTGTGAGCTGTGTTGTGCGCTCTCTCTCCTGAGCTGATCTCATCTCCACACCACTATGGAGCCACAAGGCATAACATGTCCTTCCCTTCCCCACTTCCAGAAGCAAACACACCTCAATCTAGTGTTGTGCTGGCATCAGCAGCCCCCATCTGCGTACACCTGTTGGTGGGAACGATCTCAACTTTGTAGGACACTGCTTGCTGTAGCTGCTGCTGCATGTGGGACCCTACACCTACAAGTGCTGATGCTGCCCTTTGTTATTTACTCGCCCTGGATTCCCCAGGCAGCAGGATCTGGGGATCTGGAAGATGGAGCAGTGTCTGGTAACTGGCACCACCAGTGTCTGGCACTCACTTCATTCAGCAGGGTCCCCAGGACAGGACATATGCGCGCTGGCTAATAACAATGTGCCAGTCTTTGAAATCACAGCAGGGAAGGCACCTTGGTTGTGTGTGGCGAAAACATACCCGTCTCTCCATCCCCAAAGGAAAACTCACCCAAGGCATTTTCCTTCCCTCAGGAGCAAATCCAGCCTGAACTGGAGAGTCTAAGGAAAGAGAGAAAAAGGCTTGAAGCCCAGAGAGTGAGTGAGAGTCAGAAACACCAGGAATATCAGGTCAGTGTTCCTGGTCACTCACCCTCCCTGGGGAGGGGGAGGTGGGGATGTCTCCTCTTCTGTGCATTTGGTGAAACGTGTGTTGGTTTTTGACTGTGTTGGTGTGCATGGTTAGAGCAATTGACTTCTCTCGTGTCAGATATAAGCCCTCAAAGCTGTAAAAAAAAACCCCTTCCTAAGGTGAAGTAAGTGCACAGAAACCAGGCAGGGTGCCTGAAATTGCAATCAGAGAGGTCTAGGAGCAGAGGTGCTGCAAGGCCAGAGCATCTTTTCAAGACCACGGGAGCTCCAGGGGACTAACTCTTCCCATTGTCAGTCTCACTGTGGCGCCTGACTCTCCCTAAGCATCCTGATCTCCCCTCCCTGGTTTCCGACTGCTCACTGCAGGAAAAGACAAAGGCTGCGAGGCAGAAGATTGTGTCTGAATCACAGCGACTGCACCAGTTCATCGAGCAGCAGAAACAACTCCAGCTGGCCCGGCTGGCAGAGCTGGAGAGGGAGATTGAGGTGATTCAGGAGGAAACTGTCACCAAACTGTCTCAGGAGATCTCCTGTCTGGACAGCCTGATCAGGGAGATGGAGGACAAGTGCCAGCAGCCACCAGTGGACCTCCTGCAGGTGAGGCCCCATGAATAGCCCTGCACCTTGACAGCTGTCCCGCCCCCTGGTCGCCATCTTAGGACCAGAAGTCCCACCCCCTGACCCCTGACCTTTGCCACCAGAATTCCCTCCTCTTGCCCCCCCCAGAAATTCTCCTTTCGAGATGGGGGCTTTCCATCTTAGAACCAAAAAAACCCACCAAATCATACACCAAAAGTCAGGCACCTACTACAACATATTTTAATTTTATTACAAAAACTATTCTGGTCATGATGTGTATTTGCATAGTGTATACAGAGAGGTTTGCATAGTAACTTAAAAATAAATTCTTAGTCTTGTGTACAGTCTGTGTGTATGGTGGGGTGCGTGTGTATGTGTGTGTGTATGTAGGGTGTGGGAGGGTGGGGAGGTTGTGAGGGGTGTGGGTCGCGTGTGGGGCATAGGGTATGTTGGGAGTTGTGTATATGTGGGGAGCTGGAGCTGGCTGCCTTCCCTGCAGGAGCAGCCCTGTAGGAGAGGGACGCCCCAGGTGCTTTCCCCTGTGGGGCAGGGATGGCAACCAGCTCCAGCGCCGTGTGAGTGCAGGAGGCACCAGGGACACAGATGGCCCCACAGAGCCTGTGCTTCTTGCTGTGATGTGCAGCACTGGCCATAGCTATGCCCCACCAGGCACCAGAGCCCCAAGCGCTGCACCTGCTGCTGCTGCTGCCACTGGCACCACCTGCCAGGGCTGTGTATCATGGGGGGAGTGTGGGCGGGTCCCCCCACCCCCACCATCCCTCAAACCCACACACTGCCCATCCAAGATCTGTGCTGCTCCTGCCCTCCTGGGCATGGGCTCAGTGCTGCTGCCAGCCTAGCCTCACACTCCATGTTCTTACCTGGCTGCAGCCCTACCCTCGCTGCTGGCTTCCCTACCTGGTGCCTGCAGCTAGCGAGAGCCTGGGGACATGGAACAGGTCCCCAGGAGCTGCAACAGTGGCAGCAGCCTCACCCAGAAGCTGTCGGCTGGAGGGGCTGGGCCCTTCAGCCCACAAGGGTGGGAGCAAGATGCAATAGGGCATGTTTCGGGATGTGTGTACACATGGGCACCTTGCTCTCACCCTTGTGGATGGAAGGACTGAGTGGAGCACAACTCCTTGGTAGGTGTCCAGGCCAGATGAAAGTGCCTGATAGTATGGATGTGGCCTGTGGGCTGTATTTTCCCCACCCCAAAGTAGATGCTGGTGTGTCGCATGCAGTCAGAAAGTTCACCTGCCCTTAGAACCTGATTGAGGCAGGTGGCACTGAGCTCCCTCTTCCCTTTTTCTTTCTCCCCTCCAGGACATCAGAAGCACGTTGAGCAGGTACGTGGCTCCTCCTCACTCCGAAGGGCAGGCAAGGGCCTGATACTGTGATATGGTCACATCTCCATGGGGCACCACAGCATCACATGCAGGGCAGGATCACTGCTAGGACACACATCTTTGATGGCATTCAATCCTGAGGTCATTTTATACAAACTCTGGGGTGGGAAGGATATGGACAGTTCTGTGCTGGAAAACCTGAATCCTGGCAATGAAGGGTGCTGTTACTGACTGCACTGCCCCTGAGGGTGGGGGACAGAGAGAATCAGTCCCCAGGTCTGTCCAGCTATTCAAAGCTGATACCACGAAGCTGAGTTACCAAAGGAAAAGAGAATGACACTGAATTGTTTTTCCCAGGTGCAAGAAGGGGCAGTTCCAGCTACCAGCGGGGATTTCCCCTGAGCTGCAAACAAGACTCAAGAGCTTCAATGGACTAAACCTAAGGGAGATGATTAGCCTATTTCAAGGTACTGAGGGGGAAAGTTGGGAGATAAAAGGGAAATGCCTCTGTGTGTGGGGAGAAGACAAGCTCTTGGCAGTGAAAATCCTGTGTCAATCTGCCCTCCAAATGGCATGTACCTGGGCACACAAGGGTCAGTTTTGACATTTAGGCACGTTTGCAATCTCATCCCACCCTTCACACAGCTACTATGCCTACCCAGGAGACTGTACACTATCTAGTCAGCTCTGTGGCTCCATATAAATGTAGTTAAGCATTTATTCAATACTTAAAGCCCAGATGAAGTCTCCCAATCTACACATTTTAGCCCAGTAGCCTAGTGGTTATGGTGCTGACCCAGTAAGCTGACCATTTTGTTTTTCCAGACACTCTGCAGTCTTATCTGAAGGAGGGCTCATACCCGAAAGGTAAGTGCTAGTGCAGATCGGATTGTCTTCACAACAAAATACCAATGCAGCGCTCCCCTCCCCTCCCCTCCCCTCCCCTCCCCTCCCCTGAGAAACACTCAGCCAAGCACCGAACTCCTTGTGCTGTGACCTGGGGGGTTGGGCTGGGATTTTCCTGCCTTGGCTTGTGGATTTGCTGCCATGTCCTCCCCTTTCCCCAGTGCCAGGCTGTGGAGCTGCAGGGCTGTCTCTTCTCGGCCTCAGGGGACCAGGGCCAAGGCAGCTGCCAGGGCCCAGGACAGGACGAGGCAGAACGGGGCTGGTGGGGAGGGTGAGGAATGGCCCCTGCTGAGCTCTGCCCTGACATGGTGATTCTCTCCCCAGTGACGGTGACGCTGGATCCAGACACGGCTCATCCCCATCTTTTCCTTTCTGATGATGGGAGAAGTGTGAGATGTACGATCATAAGGCAGCGTCTGCCTGACAATCCTGACAGATTTTATACATACTCCTATGTGCTGGGCCGTGAGGGATTCATCACGGGAAGACACTGCTGGGAGGTGGAGGTGGAGGTGGGGGAAGAGGCGTTCTGGGCCGTGGGGGTCGCCAGAGAGTCCGTGAAGAGGAAGAGACTCATCCACTTGAGCCCAGAGTGGGGGATCTGGGCTGTGCAGTGCTCACGTAGTCAGGTCCAGGCTCTCACTTGCCCTAAGCCCACTGCACTGTCCCTGTGCCGGGTCCCCAGCAGGATCCGTGTGTGTCTGGACTGTGCAGCGGGGCGAGTGTCATTTCTCGATGCTGACACCAAGGCCCCAATCTTCACCTTCCCGCCGGCCTCATTCTCTGGGGACAGAATCCATCCCTGGTTCTGGCTGAGGGACGATGGAGCTGAGCTCAGGCTGTGCCACTGAAACGGGGGGTGGGCAGGGGCATGTCCCACGGGGAGTGATGCACTCCAGCCTCCTGCTCTGTGCCTCAGCACTTGAAGGAGACTGTCCCAACAGAGACACCATACTGATATTTCAGTACTATCCCCATACTTGTAGTTTAATTATTATCCCCAGCAAAGGGATGAAAGGTTCAAAAAGCAGTTTGGGAGCCTGGGAAAATTCCAGCCCGGGAATTGGCTGGTGGCTCCCCTTAAAACTAGTACATCTCCCTGTCCCCAGGGTGCAGAGAGAGATGCATGTGCTGTTGAGAAGGCCTGGGAAAAGTCTTCAGCATGTTTGCACCCTGCGGTTGCCTGCTGGACGCCTCGTGGGTGGGCCAGAGGCCAGCAGAGCATCTTAAGGGTCAAGCAAAAGAGAGCAGATGCCTAGGATGAGCAAGTGAAGTTCATATGTGAGCTGAACAAATTCCTTAGGGTAGGGACACAGCCCTGGGAAGCCCCTAGATAGCAAGAAGGTGATTCCCTGCTGGGTTTGGAGACTTGGGGGTTGGTAACAGTGTGATAAACCCCCTGTGTGAGTGGATGGGGAAAGGACTGTGGCTGGACTGGGCGGCTTGGCACAAAGAGATGCCAGCTAGGGAAAGTCCCCAGGATGCCCGTGTGGGTTGAGACCCAGGGAGGCAGGACCTGAGGGGAAGCCTCAGTGTGCCTGAGTGCCTTAAGGAAAGTGAGTCCAGAGGTGCTGCCTGGTCTGCTGGGCGCAGCTTGCTCTCCCTCTGTGGGCACGTCCACACATGCAAGCATGTGCACTTGCAGCACATCAAATAGAAGCGGTGCAAAATTTGAGCCAGGGCTTTTTGCTTCAGCGAATGTGCTCACACATGCACTTTGTTGTGGAGCAAACTGTGCCACTTGGGGCAAGATAACCCTGCCTGATTCTTCCTGGATCTTCAGCCAGGGGGAGCTAGCGCCTGGGGCCAGCACCTGTGCTGTCCCCAGCAGCATAAAAAGCTGCCCTGTCCTGGCCCCAGTAATATAAAAAGCCGCCCTGGCAAGTAGCTCAGAGCTACTAGCTCTCAGGAGCTTCTGGGTCCCAGCCAATTGGTACCAGCGGACACTGCCCCTTGTGCCAGCTGGACGCTGCAGCAGCCCTGAGAGTTCCCTGCACCCTCTACCCACCGCAGCAGTCTGGCAGTGGGGGCTGCTGCCTGGCTGTGACCTGCTGTGCACCTGCCAGACCTGGATGGGGACTGCACAGCCAGTAGAGGCATCTGCCCCTGTGGGCCAGCTGCCAGTGGGCTGTGGCTGCAGAGTTGGCCTTTGTGCTGCACTACTGCCATGTGTGCCCCCTGCCCGGCCATCTGGGCAGCTATCGCCTGGAAGATATTCTGGGTGTGGTGGCCTGCTTTGAACTGTCAAAGCATGTCCTCCTGGCCCCATTTGTCCAGGAGGTCAGCCGCAGCCAGCTGGGTCCAAGGTGTTAGTGCTGAGCAGGCAAAGTCCTACCACTGGCTTCCCCTAGCAAGAAGTCTGGTGTTCCCTATTGGAAAACTGAAAAATCCCAGATAAAAAAAATCCCAAAGTCACTCTGTAAAATACCCCCAAATCCACGTTCCTCCACAAGTAAAACAAAAGACCACTGTAAAGACAGAGAGAGAGAGTAAGACAGAGACAGCGATCAGTTGGGCAATGTTTTATTGATATATCTGCAGTGGTAAAGCAAGTCTCTTATCACAATAATAAAGTGAACTCTAAATACAGGTTTCATGAATTCAAGAATACATATTTTGCTGCCCTCCCACAAGGTGATGGCCCCCACACAAGGGCTACGGCCCCCCAAAAGGGGGTTCGTCCCCCACCCAAGGAGTTTGGCCCCCAACAGGGACTTCAGCCCCCCAAAGGGAGTTCAGCCCCCACACAAAGGGTTCGTCCCCCACACAAAGGGTTTGCCCCCCCCAAAAGGGGGTTCAGCTCCCACAAAAGGGGTACATCCCCCCAATGGGGGCCAAATGGCCCCTGCAGGGGCTACCACCCCTGCCCACCCTCCGCACCCCCAGACCCCCCCGATGGGTGCCCCACTGAGCCCCACCCCCCAACTTGCACCCCCAGGCCCCCATGGCCAGCCCCGTCAGCACAACCCCAGGCACCATCACTTAAAAAAAAAAAACCTAGGAAAAGAACAGAAAAAAGGGAAAAAAAAGGCTCTGCTTACCTGAGAAGCAGGGGGGGGCATTTTTTCATTCCAACACATGCCCGTTGCCCCACCTCAAAGGAGTTTGAGGCGGGCAAGAGACACGTTCGGACGTGCCCTGTGTGTTTAACTATGTAAATAGCTCTGTGGGCTTGGTGAGGCCATGCAGAGAAGAGCACACAGAGGTGCATGGGGAAGAATTTGTGTTTTGCAGGAATTTGAGTGGAAACAGTTTCTACAGACCATGAGATGCCTTGGCTTGCACTGATATCCTGAGGCAGCTGGAGCCTGCAAGCATGTGATGTGAGGAGTGAGCGACTGCCCCTCCCTCCATTTGTTGGGCTTAAGTCGGGGTGATTAGCTATTGATTGTGAATAGTTAACTAGAGAATTCATATAATGAGTATCTAACATGGTGCCTAAGTCATTAGCTATGTATTAATAGATTTGATCATCCTTTTTGTGTAAATAGCTATCAAGTGTTATTCTTGTATTGACTCAACCTTGTGTGTTGTAAATAGAGAGTTCCAAACTTCTGATATTATTTAATGTTCATTGGCACGTAGTGATTACCTCCTGTATATAATTAAATTTTGTAAATAGTTATTTATGAGTCTGCAAGGTCTTTCCATTGTAAAGGGAACCTCTCCTCCCAGGGAGACTCTGGCTGCTCCTAGGTGAGATGAGCAGGAGGTAGAGCTACCAGGCACCCCAGGTCCTGAAAAATTGAACATGGCTGCAGATAGTACCATGCTCCAAGGGTTACATACAAGTTTTTTTCCTTCCTGCCTGTGTCTCCTGCTGCCTCCTGCTAACTGTGGAGTGAGGGAAGCCACAGCCCCTGTAGCGGTTTCATTACCTCCAAACTACCTGCCACAATCCCTTGGCTGAGGTGGGAGAGACAGAAGGAGGAAGTCCTGGCTCCTGTCCATGGCCCTACTTGCCAGGCCATCCAGTAGTGAGTCACAGTTGTGCAGGACTGAGATGGCATTAAGCCTTAACCTGGGACTGCTCTGAAACTGTTCTGTTTATGATGGCAAAACATGCTACAGATTGTAAATGCCTTGAAGGTAACATGTAACAGCACCTTTAGCTGTGATGGTCTTTGCAACCACATATTTTATTGTTGCAAACCCAAATGCTTGGAACCCGCTGCACTCTGAGGGGTTCAAGTTCCAGGAGCCTGAAAGCCCTGGTGCAGATGTGCAACAGCTAATAGTTGGCCTGGCCCTAAGGCTGGGAGTCAGGAGCAACTTCTGCTTGGTAAGTGAGGGGGGAACTGCAGAGAGGGATAACAGCACCAGGAGCAGGCTGCAAGGGGGAGAGAAGTGAGGGGCAGTGGTGCTGAGGAAGAAGCCCAGAGCTTGCATTGCTGCTCCCCAGTTCTGCAGAAAGACCAAGCTTTGGTGTGGTTTGGTTTGTGGTTTGCCCACCTGCTCATTTTGTTGTTCTTGTTGACTGTGGGGACAAGGTTGCCCTGAGGAAAATAAAACTGTCTGGAAACTGAACCCAAAACTGAGCAGCCTTGATAAGGCAGCTGGGTGAGTGACCTGTTCACACCCATCTACAAGAGATCTGGGACACGTTCCCTTGGCCCCCGCTCTGGCACAGGCATGAGAGCTGCCTGGGGTAGCAACTCCACTGGCCTTTATTTTACACACCCTTCACAATGCAAAGAAGTAGAGGTTTCCCTGGCCAACCACAGTTTTACCAACCATGGTTTTGAGTATCTATGCTTAATATTCTGTATATCATTTTGGCTACTGCGGTATACAGTTTTGAGGGACCATGGTTTTCTATGGCTGAACATCAGCCTGCCAACCACTGTCTTACCAACCATGGTTTTGCCAACCATGGGAACGTTCATCAACCTAACTCTCACGCTTGGCGATGGAAACCTGCACTGATCCCCTAGAAAGGCACGGGGCAGATGTTTCTGAAAAGCTCACTGCTGTTGTCAGAAGGCTCTGAGTTCACCCAAGAGTCAGCGATGAAGTGAGGCCCTGGCCAGTACTCATGCCAGCTCCTCAGAATAATGAGCATGTCCCTTATCTGAGCCCTGAGACATGGCTGGCATCACAGGCTTTCTTGTACAGTGCAGTGACTACCTTTGCTCAGGGCAGCACTGATGCCAGTCACAGCCATGCCACCTAGCTGTAACCGAAACCACTCACTGTGCTAACAGAGTGTACCCCCAGGGGTGGCTGAGGTGCCCCAGGTGGGCACACTGCCCATCCCCCTACCCCATTTCTCCACTTTGGCCCTGCTCTCTTGCCTGCCACAATTGATGTTTGACTTAATTCTCTATTTCGGGAGGTGCTTGGAGGGTTGGAGTTCAGCCACTGGTGCTTTGCTGCGCCCAGCTCGTAGTCAGGCTGCCGGTCTGTCTAGCCTGAGCAGGGCTCCTCTCGCTGATCCTGTTTGCTGCATTGCTCTGGAACCTCCTGCCCTGCCTCTCTCTGGTCTGGGCTTTACCCGCTCCCAGGCTTCAGCCTGCCTCCCTTCTCACCTTTGCTTTCAGGCTGCAGCCCCTGCTTGGCTTCAGACTACCTTGCTCTCTGCGGAGCCCCTGGCCCTGTCTGAGCATCAGCTCCTCTCAGCCTAGATTGGAGGGGCAGAAACTCTGGGGTGGTTTATGGATAAAGGATCAAGAGGACCCAGCACCACAGGCCCAAAGCGACTGGGGTTCCAGTGTAGAGCTGGAGAAGAGACATTCAAAATAAGACAACCAGGGAGCCAGCAGACACCAGAAGTCTTCCTGGGCAATGAAAGCTTGTCATCTGATTCTTCCCCTTCACCCGCCTCAGCTTTGGGAGAAGTAGGACACTTCCCAAATCACTTCTTTCCAGCAAGGCACAGCAGGCCACGTGGGACAAGGGAGATTTCCAAGTAAACCTTGGGATGGCAGGACTGACCGTACTGAGAGGGAGAACCCCTCTGCTCAAGTCCTGTTGTACAGCCCAAGCAGTGATAGGGGTGAGGGCCGAGGTGCCATAATGGGAGGATGGGGGCAGGACTCTGAGGTTACACCACCTCTGCGTGTTTTTCATGGGTTGGGGATGTCCAGTCAGTGGTGATGGGAGCTGGGATGCGAGGGCAATACAGGAGGAGAAGCAGGCAGACAGGTTGGACTCCTTCACTGGGTGGCTGGTGCCCACCGCTGGGAGCTGTAAAGGACAGACTATCACCTCCCATGCCCTCACGGCCATGCGGGTCCATGTTGGGATGGCTGGCAGTTGTGTGTGGAGTAAGGGCAGAAAGAGCAAAGCCACAGCTGCCCCACTGCGCACAGCTGGGTGCTGAACTGTCAAAAACTGAATGACATGACAACTGAGACTGAAAGCCCAAAGGCCCCAAAACTCCAAGAGAAGTTTCCAGAGTGTCTTCACTGTCCCCCTCTAAAGCATGTAATGTGCTCCAACCCTGCTCCCACAGCGCCTGTGCTGAATGGGAGACATGCAAACCCAGCACCTGGGATTCATGGGCAGACCCCCCATATAGCAGACCACAATAGTCTTTGTCAGCAGTGCCTACAGGTGGTCGTTAACCATCCCCAATTCTCCTTGGGGTGAATGTCATCCTCACTGTCCAAAGGCTTTAGGCCCCTCTGCTCCCTTCATCCCCCTTGTTGTCTATTGCTTTTAATCTTATGTATTTTCCTGAGTTTTGCATTGCCTTAAGAAACTCCATTTTGTATTGTTCTGTAGCTTGATATAAGTGCTCAACCTTTTACTCTTTTGTATGCTGTCTGGGGGAGAGTGTGTTTGTGGAAAAGGAAAACATGAGCTGGTGACTGCCTGAAGAACGCAGACAGGTAAAAGACCAAGCAAGAAGACTCCACCCCAGAACAGCGCGAGAACGACGGCAATTGGCCTTCCAGGAAGAACAGCAATAACCCAGCAAAAGCCCAGACAACTGGGTGAATTTACAAGGCTATACAAGACGGGGTGAGACATATCAATGTTGGGTCTTGTTCTGCATATCGCCCTGAAGCATCAGTACATCTGACCAGAGGGAATGGCAGGAGCCCGGCTTCTACTTGTGATCAACTGAACTGGCCACTAAGCTGAGCCAAGTACCAATAAGACTGGTAACATATACCAGTGCAGAACAGAAATCGGGGACTGAATGTTGTGTGTGTGTGTTTTATTAAGTGCTTAATCAATAAATGCAACACTTTGCCTTATCCCCCGTTATAAGGTCTCGCTCGTGATTTGAGCAATTGGCAATTTGTGTAACATTTAAGTGGTGGAAAACTGCAGAAAGGGGATATAAAGGAAGCTCCATGTTTTCTTCTTCCGGTGTGCACTCTCGGGGTTGTCAAATTCCCTGAGCTTAGGGGAGAAGTTAACTTCTTGCTGATTAGGAGACTCAGAAGAAAGAAGGAATCTAAGAAACTGAAACCTGGGGAGGTCGTTTTTATAGTAGCTTTACCTTATGTGCCATGAAAAAGGTTTTACAGGGACTGGTCCGAATCCTTGGACAGAAGACATAGTGACAGGTGCTGGTTCCTTGTCACATTTAGAGGATTAACTGGAGAAGTACCTGCCAATTTACAAGCCACAGACTTCAAAGGAAAACCAGACTGTGGTCTTCTGGTTATTGTGGGAAGGATGCCAGGAGGGGTATGATAAAGTAAGGAAAGAAAAACAAGAGAACAGCACATTGCAAAAGCAGTTACAGCAAGTTAAGGAGGCTTGGGAGTCCCCTCCCTGCTACTCCAGCCCCCGCTCCCTTGCCCCCTACTTACCAGTTCCAAGTCTGGCTCCAGCTCCTGGCTGCAGTGAGCAGGGACTTCCCGAATCATTGAAGCTCTCCGAATCTTTTCTGAAGATTCAAAGAGTTTCAAATTGATTTGAACCTTTTTATTGGTCCCTGGATTCAATTCAGATTTGGAGGTTCGGCCACCAAATTGGGTCGAATCTCCTCCAAATTGAATCAGCACTCAAAGATTCAGACAGCCCTAATGGTGAGTCCTTATGCAGAATGGGGAAAGCTTTGAGCAATGAGGTCAGGCCCCAATGGCAAACATTGTAGAGAAAGCTCTCCAGATTCAGATGCTACAGTCAAAGGGGGTGGTGAGTGTTACCACTCCTAGTGCACCACTACCACCACCACTGCAGCAGGATTAGGGGTGCCCACTGGACTTGGAGCCACCACAAGAGACAGGAGAGCAACAACACTGGAGGCTCATAGGCAAAGTTACTTGGGATCCCATAGGGAAACCTAGAATTTATGGCCAGCAGGGAGATGGTGCTCCTGTTAGCTTTAATTGACCCTGGAGCAGCAGTTTCACTAATAAAATTCATTCCACATGATGGCAAAAAGTCCGGACAAGTTACCCTGAGCTCATTCCAGGGGCAACCAAGTATTGGCTGGGAGTGGACTCGAGTACCCCTCTCAGTACAAGGTTTCCAGACCGAGAGAGAGCTAATTCAGACCCCCAACATGACGAAGGCTGTCATTTTAGGAACAGCATGATTGATTTTCCTGGAAGAGCCTTATGGAAATTAGAAACTCATCCTCACTACTCCCAAAGAGCCATAATCACAAAAGGGGGTGAGAAACAAATTGCAGCCCTATCTGCAGAACAAGTCAAAAATGGTGTTTAAAATTCCCCACGGTCTGGATGCATAAGAAAACAGGCTGTGGTAAAATCAAAGCCTGTGTTAAAATTACAGGAGAGTTGGTGCCACCCCAGAAGCAATATTCCTATCCTAAAGAAGCAGAGGTTCAGCTTATGCAGATCATTCAGGATTTAGACCAGCAGGGAGTTATTAGGAAACACTCACAAGTATGGCCTTTTTTAAAGGCAGATGGCAAGTCGTGGCATTTAAGAGTGGATTATAAAAGGGTTAATAAAGGCACAGCATCCATGGCTCCTATGGTGGCAAACATGACAGAGGTCATACAGGAGATACAAGCTGCAGCAAGATACTTTTCTGTGATTGATCTAGCAAACTGGGGTTTTTTGCTATTCCTTGACAGAGAGGACCTAGTCAGGGAACTTCTGGAGGGACTGGACGTATTTAAATCAGCTGGTCCTGATGATCTCCACCCCACAGTGCTGAGGGAATTAGCAGAGGTCATTGCGGGACCCCTGGCATGGCTCTACGAGCACTCGTGGGGCTCTGCTGTGGTGCCAGAGGACTGGAAAAGGGCCAACGTGGTTCCCATTTTCAAAAAAGGGAGGAAGGAGGACCCAGGAAACAATAGGCCAGTCAGTCTTACCTTGGTCCTGGGTAAGCTTTTTGAGAGAGTTATCCTGGCTCATGTCCGCGAAGGGCCAGTAGGGGAGATTATGCTTAGGGGCATCCAACATGGGTTCATTAGAGGCAGGTCCTGTCAGACCAACCTGGTGGCCTTCTAGGACCAGGTCACAAAATCCTTAGACGCAGGGGTAGCAGTGGACGTAGTCTTTCTGGACTTCAGGAAGGCCTTCGACACTGTCTCTCACCTCATTCTCATTAAAAAACTAGGGGACTGTGGCATTGACACCTACACAGTCAAATGGGTCGCTAACTGGCTGGAGGGCCGTACCCAGAGAGTGGTGGTGGATGGGTCATTTTCAACCTGGAGGAACGTGGGCAGTGGGGTCCCCCAGGGCTCGGTCCTCGGACCTGCACTGTTCAACATCTTCGTCAGCAACTTGGACAAGGGGGTAAACAGCTCCCTGTTCAAATTCACAGACGACACTAAGATGTGGGGGGATGTGGGCATGCTAGAAGGGAGGAATAGGCTGCAATTGGACCTAGACA
>NW_005842753.1:468981-470470 GCF_000455745.1 Alligator sinensis | reverse complement strand
TGCTGCTGGTTCTTCCTCCCCAGGTGCAGCACCTTGCACTTGTCAGTGTTGAAACCCATCCTATTCTCATCTGCCCACCCCTGTAACCTGTCTAGGTCCAATGCAGCCTATTCCTCCCTTCTGGCAGGGGGAGGCAGGAAGCAAGCCAGGCCCCAGCCCTGGCCTGAAGCAGTGGGGGCAGAGAGGGGGAAAGGCTCCAGCCTCATCCCCAGCCTGAGGAAGGGCAGGGGAAGTGACACAGGCCTTTGTCTCTGCTCATCCCCCTTCCCCCCCCCCTGCACCCCCACATCATTCTTGGTGGGCAATTGGCTAGTAAATTCATAAATACATACATACAATACATAAATGAACATACATATACAATTATCTACATATATTACATATATCAGATAACATTACAAAAGAACACACATTTTTTCCAGGACACCAAGGCAAAGACAAGACACTATGAAACACACCGTGAAGTGTGCTGGAAAGGCAGCTGGCAAGCCTTCAGGGAGGGGCAGAAGAGAGGGTAGGGAGAGAGCTGTAAGTTCCCACCTCAAAAAACAAACCTGAGATGCAGCAGGTTTCCTACAACAAGCAGGCATGAGGTATCCACTAGTTCTACAGGCATCAAGGAGAGGGGATCAATGTCAGTGCCACTGCCTGTGCCTGAGCCTGCATCCCCTCCAAGAGCACCAGCCATAACCACCCCCCCCTTAACAACAAGTAGCAGCACCAGCATGACAGTCTCCTCCACCCCCATTTCACTTCCATGCTGAGCCTTCAGTGACAGAGGAAGAGCTAGAGATGGATCTGAGTGCCATAGCAAGGGAAATTCTGGGGAATGAGGGGGAATCATCTGAGTTTGTGCTCCACACCCCTCAAGTTTCCCCTAGAACCAGGTCTCCTTCCCCAGAAGGCACTTTGGAGGGGGTTGAGGGAGAGAGTGTGGAGGCAAGTGGCTCAGCTGAGTCCACTCCTCCTGTTGCTGTGCCTCTGCCTTCTGAGGAGGGGGGAAAGGCAGCATTCGTGCATGTGCCTGCACCCCAGAAGTGAGCGGGTAGTGCAGTCTGGGAACATTTTGAGCTGGAAGATGATCCCACACATGCTATCTGCCTGCACTGCCGAGCCAAAAACAGCCAGGGCAAGGTAACAAAACACATGAGCATCATGGGGATGCTGATACACCTCTGCAGGCACCGCCCCTTGCCCTTGCTCCTCCTCAGCCTGGCATCAGTGGGAGTGTTCCCAAAGGGAAGTCCCCCTCTTGCTCCAAAGTCCCCTTCCCCCGCCAAAGCAGAGGTAGGCCACCCTGGAACAGTGGGGGAAAGGCGGACAGAAAGTGGAACACATTGCAAAGGTGAGAGAGATCACCCAGAGCACTGGGGAGATGTTTGCTGTGGATGGCCAGCCCTTCTCCTTAGTTAAGGGGACAGGGTTCAGGTGGCTTATGGTGCTTGTGGCCCTATCCTATCAAGTGCCCACATGGACCACCTTCAGCAGG
>NW_005842753.1:464223-468861 GCF_000455745.1 Alligator sinensis | reverse complement strand
TACCTCTCCCTCACAGGGCACTGGTGTGACCAGTCAGGACTTTTGTGGGCTCTCCTTCCAGCCGAGGTGATGGATGAGTCCTGCATGGCAACAGAGATCATGGGGGCCATGAACCACTTGGTGCAGGGGTGACTTGGGCATGGTGAGCTCACCTGTGGGTTCATGGTCACCAATAATGGGGCAATATGGTCAAGGCGGTCCACGATGCCAACTTTGTTAGCATCCGCTGTGTGACATACAAGCTCCACCTCATTGTCACGGATGTCTTGGAGGGGAACAGGGCTGCCGGTGATAGCACCAGCACCACCGGCAAGCTAATCTGTTTTCCAAATGCAGGAAAGTGGCAGGCTACTTCCACCGGAGCATCAAGGGGGTGAGATGTTGCAGTACAAATGAACAGAGCTGAACATCCCACAGCACAAAATCATGCAGGATGTGGAGACTCGGTGGAACTCCACATACCTGATGCTCAAGAGGCTGGTGGAGCAACAGGAGGCCATCCGTGAGAAGGTGTTGCTCAGGGAGATTGGGATCAGCAGTCCCCTTAACAGAGCTGGGTGGGATACCATCTTCCAGATCTTGGTGTTCCTCAAGCCCTTCCTTGAGGCCACTGAGAGCCTCAGCACTGGCGATGCCCTCCTCAGCCAGGTGATCCCCTTAGTGAGGGAACTGGAGAACCAAATGGAGAAGTTCCAGGGGATCAATGTTCCTGGTTTTTCTCGGGAGCCGGAAAGGCCACTGTCACCAGACGTGCAGACACTGGTGAGGCGGCTGAAGGAGGGCATCAGGAAATAGCTTGATCCCTTGTGGTCCAGTATGGTCCATGTACTGGCCACCATGTGTGACCCGAATGTGAAGGGAAACTTATGCAGCAGTGAAACACTGAATCAGTGGATGGAGGTGCTGGTGACAAGTCAGGGAGGTAGAACGGCAGAGGTGGGGGGACGTGGAAGAGGGGGATCCACTGTACCATGCCAGCATGCCATTCACCAGCCAGTCTCCTCCTCCACCACAGGTGTTGCCAGTGTGGGCCAAGGGCATGGGTTCTCTGGTGGGGTCCAGAGGCACCAGACCCCACCATCAGGCAGGTAGTGCTCAGGCCTTGGTGGCTGCCTATCTTGCCGAAGACGTGGAGGTGCTGCTGTGCGACCCTTTGGCCTACTAGGCAAGCCACATCCAGATGTGGGCGGATCTGGCCACAAATGCCTGCAAGCACCTGTCCTGGCCACTGACCGGTGTGCCAAGTGAGAGGGTGTTCAGCATCGCTGGGGATGTAGTGACACCCCACCACACCTGCTTGGATCCTGGTTTGGTGGAGCAGCTGGTGTTCCTGAAGGTGAACCTCCTGCTGCTGGGGTTCCCTAAGCTCCAGGTGAAGATGGAGTGAGCGCCACCCTCCTCACTCCGTCCACACCTATTTCCTTTTTTAATTTTTTAAAAGCCAGTTAGTGCCTTGCTCTCAGCTGGAGGGGCCACTCGCTGTATCACCAGCCAGCAGGGGAAGAACATGTCCCAGCTGAGCTCCTGTGCCAGGACTAACTTGTAGATATGGACTGGGGTTATGGGGAAAGAGGAGGCCCCAGATCCTGGGCATGACAACTAAAACTGCACCCTGCCAGGGTAGGGAGGCCTGGTGGGACTGAGGATCCCTTGGTGAAAGGTGGGTAGCAGGTGCCATAACCTCCAGCTAACACACGCACACACAAAGTCCTGGCTGGGGAAAGCCCAGACCTGTCACATCTTTGACAGGCCTGATGCTTGCTGGTTGCAGTGGAGTTGTGAGGCTCCAGGTGAGCTCAGCTTACCTGCCTAGGATGCCAGCGTTTGCATTGAAAAACCCTTTGTCAGGCTGAGGAAGCACCTGCAGTTGGTGTGTCTACTGGTTCTGGATGGAAGAAATAGAAAAGAAGCCAGAGGCTGGCCTGGCATGATATGCAGGCAAGAAAGCCAGTCAGTGAAAATGGAAATGGAGGCATCATGAGGTGAGGGACAGGCTGGGGTGGGGACAGGGGGACGGGGATGTAGCAATGCGGGTAAAAGTGCATAGGTACCTGGGGAGTCAGATGTCTGGCAGGTCGCAGTGTGCCAGAACTCCACTGGCTAATCTATACTGAGTCCGTGCGTTTCTGTACCTAGGAGGCTGATAAAGGTAATTTCATAGGCCTGGCTGTGAAAAGTGCTTTGCAAATTGTTCTGTGTCAGGATGAGGCCTGAAAGACTGAAGACAGAGTGGTTTTTTTTGTAAGGATGTGCCCCCACAGGTAGTTGGGTATTGTTGTCTTTAATAGATTCTGGTGTGCGGTTTGTGGGGTACTGGAGGTAGATGGTAAGTTTTGTGTTTTTTGCTGTGGGAAGTTGGCTTCAGTTCTGGTGATGAGGTTCGGTGCTTGCTTGAATTTACAAATAACTTTCCAGAGCCGGGCCTATGAACTTCACTTCATCAGCCCCCTAGGTGGTAGGTACAGAAACTCATGGATCCCCCTGCACCCATCTCCTTGAAAGCTGTCAGGTTTCGTGGCCTCAGCAGAGGCCACCATCCCTGCAGTTTTCACCCCCTGCGCCTTAACACATGCACGGTGTCACCTATGTCATGAGTTTTGCTTGTTGGCAGCTTGAGGTGCAGTTTTCCAGAAACCCTTGAGCCTGTCTCCTTGAAGCTTGGCAGGCTTTGTGGCCTCAGTAGGGGCTGCCAACCCTGCAGCTTTTACCCCTCTGTGGCTTAATGCATACATGTGACACGAGTTTTGCTTGTCAGCAGCTGGAGGTACAGTTTCCCAGAAACCCCTGCACCTATCTCCTTGAAACTTGGCAGGTGTCATGGCCTCAGAAGAGGCTACCATCTCTGGATGTTTCATCTGAATCAGGCAAGAAATTACGAAGTATAGGTTGTGTTGTGCTTCCCTATTATAGCCTATGGGCGAAACATCGAAACAGCGTCAAAACAGCAAACCTGTTTCAATGAAACAAAATGGAACGGCAGTTTTGAATTGAAATGAAATTCAAAATGAAACACTGTTCTGCCAAAATGTAAAAATGAAAGTCGAAACGGAACGGTGCCATTTTGTACAGCCCTCGTCCCTCTCGCATGCTGCGGTTCCTGCCGAGGGAGCTGCCCAGGAAGAGAAGGTGATGAACTGCTTGCTTTTCTCAGACTGCGCAGCTCTGTTTTATTTACTTTTCTCTTTAACTCTGTATGTCTTATTAACGACTGCTATAAGTTATTCACTCACCCCAAAATATTCTTTCCCTGGAAGAGACTGTATGCATACATGCAAGGAAATGGCACAGGAGAGACAGATGTGTTGGATTTGTGGATCACAGTTTCAAATTATTTGTATGACAAATCCTCTTTTTTTGCACAGGTGAATGGAGTTTACTCAGGGAAACACACATGATACACGTGTTATATATTAGTATGCATCAGTGAAGGGGCTGATAATGAGTAGGTTGCAAGGGTAGTGTTCTAAAATGTGCTAAAAATGAAGCACGAGGCTGATGTCAGGTCCCTATTCTCAGCTGGTTATTTGTGGTGGTTGTTTCTCATTTGTACTTCACAGATCCTTACAGATAGCCCTTTAAAAAAAGATCAATCAAATATTAATGTGAGACAGTTCTTCAAAGTCATTATTATATCACTAGTGAACTGCCCATTAAGAATGATGGGTGAGGTGGCTGGGGATGGAGCGCTGCCACCCACCACACCGTGCTGGTGCCGCCACCCAGGAGCAGGCCTGCAGAAGTCTGGGGGGGGCAAGGCCAGTGGTGCCCCTTTGCAGGACGCACACATGCCATGGGGAAGGGCAGGAAGAAGCTTGCATGCAGCAGTCGCTACCCACCACCCTGCACTGCCACTGCGCCACATCTGACTGTGCGCAAATCCCTCCCCTACTCTGCATCCAGCATTGTGCCACCCCCCCGCTCCACACCTGGCTGCACACCATCCCGGCTTCATGTCCAGTCCTGTGCCACCCCTCCACGCCCCCACCTGCTCTGCATCTCACCCTGCGCTGCTGCCCCCCCCATGCATCTGGCCCCACACCACCCTCTCCCCGCTCCACGTCTGGCCACCGGGGATACACTTATCAAAAAAGGTCTAACGGTCCCTTAGTGTGGGAGCCCCACACACAGTGCTGGCTAGAGCCACGCCCCACGGGGAGCCACGCTCCCCAAGAGCATTACAGACAGACAGACTAACCCCTTTATATAGAGAGATTTTTATGCCCAGTTATATTTGATGTGAAGTTAAATGCAATTATTAACACAAGGAAATGGACACGCAATGACTGTAGGTAAAACATGCCCATAGCCAACTGATTGCTTAGAAATGTTCCTCCTGAAAACAGCTGCATCAAGACATTACACTCAATTTTAACTCTGGTTGAGAGTGCAATTGATGATATAGTGACACCAATTCCAGTCACGACTCAAAAGCTTTATTAGGATATTCAGTAGCAAAGACTTATATAATTCTTTACAGACAATGCTTATATAGCCTCAGATTCAGGGAAGAAAGCAGGCCCACTGGCCTGGCTTATGTGTTTCCCTGGGGACTTTATAGGTTCATAGATTCATAGGTTCATAGTTGGTAGGGTCGGAAGGGACCTGAGCAGACCATCAAATCCGATCCCCTGCCCTGAG